>NC_058090.1:72109997-72409997 GCF_014858855.1 Bufo gargarizans | reverse complement strand
CTTGCAGTCATTCCAGCACTTGAGGTTCTGGTACTTTTTTGCAGTGTGATGCGTGGACCCAATTAGGCTTTCCTTCCAACTTGACAGCAGTGGCGGTGGTTAACAGTACTTGATGTGGACCCTCAAATCGTGGTTCTAGAAATTTCCGCACGTGTCGTTTCACCACTACCCAATCTCCTGGTTGTAGAGAATGAGTTGCCTCTATGCTGTCTGGATCTGGAAGAGAAGCAAAAACTTGGGAATACACATTAGACAGTCTGTTTGTAAGACAGATAACGTACTTTGAAAGACTATTATGCTGCATCTGGAGTTGTTGTGGAAAATAGAGTCCTAGTCTAGGGGCATTCCCAAAGAGTACTTCATATGGACTCAGGCCTGTCTTCCGGTTAGGTGTATACCGGATGGAGAAAAGTGCCAAGGGTAGACACTCTGTCCATGGCTTTTTCAGTTCAGCCATGGCCTTCTGTATTTTTTTATTTAATTGTGCCGTTAAGTCGCTCTACTCTACCGCTGCTTTGTGGGTGATACGCAGTATGGAAGGCTTGTTCAATACCCAGGGCTCCCATAATTTCACGCATGACCTTCCCTGTAAAGTGAGAACCTCGGTCACTCTCAATTGTCTCTGGGACCCCATTCCGGCAAACTATCTCATTCAGAAGTTTCTTGGCTGTGTTTTGTGCAGTGGCTTTGGCCACAGGATAGGCCTCTGGCCACCCTGAAAACAGATCTACACATACCAAGACGTATTCTAGGGTCCCCACTTTGGGTAGTTGGATGTAATCTATTTGCAGTCTTTGGAAGGGGAAATCGGGCCTGGGAGTGTGCCTCAAAGGTGTTTTTACCGTCCTTCCTATGTTGTGATGTGCACAAATCATACAAGCCTGAGTGAATTTGGCTGCAGTTACACTGAATCCTGGGGCATACTAGTGACTATTAACAAGAGCAGTCATGGCAGTTTTGGACAGGTGAGTATTCCCATGAGTGGCCTGGGCTGTTACTGGGAACAAAGCACGGGGCAAACACAGCTTTCCTCTAAGTTGCCATGTTCCTTTTGGGGTAATCACAGCTCCTTTCTCTATCCATACTGCCTTTTCCTCTTTGGTTGCTTGAGACTGTAAGGTTTTAAATGTTTCATAGTTGACAGGCAGGGAAATTTGCTCTTGTACTGCTGCTATCCCTACAGGATCATCTCTGGGTTTCTGTGCAGCAGCTTTTGCTGCCAGATCAGCTCCATTTCCTCGAGCTTCAAGAGTTTTTCCTGACGAATGGCCTTTAATTTTCATAATGGCCACCCTCGTTGGCAACAGCAGAGCGTCCATTTAGGCTTTCACCCCTTTGCCATTTTTAATTGGCTTGCCATTTGCTGTAAGGAAGTCTCTAGCCTTCCAAATTGGACCATAATCATGGGTGATCCCAAAAGCATACCTGGAATCTGTATAGATGTTTGCAGTTTTTCCCTCCGCATACCTGCAGGCCTCTTCCAAAGCCTTAAGTTCAGCTTCCTGTGCAGACATGTGAGAGGGCAGTGATTCCGCTTTGATCGTATCGTGCTGAGTGACAACTGCATACCCAGTATAAAACTTCCCCTGGACACCATACCGCGATCCATCCACAAAGAGCTCTAAATCTGGGTTTCCTAAGGGCGTATCTACCACGTGATCAAACCCTGCTGTCTCTTGGGACATTAATTGGAGACAGTCGTGTTTATCTTCCAGGTCAGGAAGATACTCAGCTAGATGACTCATACTACTACTCCCTCCCCCCTCCAGAGGCAGCAGAGTAGCTGGATTCAAAGTTGTGCACCTTTTGATGGTGACATTTGGTGGCATAAGTAGTGCACATTCTAGTCTGTGTCTGGCAGTGGACAGGTATTTAGGCTGTACTTGTGTGAGAATGGCCGAGATGTCATGAGGGACAAAAACAGTGATTGGATAATTGAGCACAATCTCAGAGCTCTTGTCAAGCATGAGTTGTACAGCCACTACCGCACGGACACAAGATGGCGCTCCTCTAGCCACTGGATCGAGTCTGGCAGAGTAATACGCCACTGGACGCTGTTGGCCAGCCCTAGCTTGTGTGAGAACAGCTGAAGCATGGCCAAGACATTCAGTGCAACAAAGTCTGAAATCTTTATTGTAGTCCGGTAGACCCAATGCTGGTGTCGAACTGATGACTAATTTTAATGTATGAAAGTTCTCCACGGCCTTATCTGTCAATGAAAAAGGAAGAGAGGTGAGACAATCATACAAGGGTTGCAAAAGAGCAGAGGCATTTCTGATCCAAGGCCTACAGTATGAGACTAGACCCAAATAAATTCTCAGAGCCCCCACTGTAGTGGGCAAAGGAATTTGTTCAACTGCAGTTATACGGTCTGGGGTGAGATGTCTAATCCCAGCAGATATACAGTGCCCTAGAAAGGTGACAGTGGTACAACAAAATTGAAGCTTCTTGCGGGAAGCTTTACAGCCATTTGCAGCCTGGAAGGTGAGAAGACACCGAGGTTTGTTTACACACCTCCTCTCCCGGGCAGCAAAGAAGTAAGTCATCTATATATTGAAGTAAGACAACTCCTTCGGATGGAATGGGCCAATCTGCTAAAACCTGGGCTAAGGCAGTACTGTACATACTGGGGGAATTATGGGCACCTTGTGGTAAGGCCGTCCAGGTGTATTGCTTCCTGTCATGTGTGAAAGCAAAAAGATATCTGCAATCTGGATGTAATGGAACTGAGAAAAAAAATGCATTTGCAAGATCCACCACAGTGAAATGGGTAGCACTGTGTGGAATCTGTGCCAACAATGTGTGTGGGTTTGGTACCACAGGGGTATTAAAAACTGTAGCCTCATTAACAGCCCTAAGATCATGTACTATTCTATACTGCACTGGCTGACCTTTTCCCTCCCCTTTTCTTAATGGGGTACAAGGGAGTGTTACATGGAGAGGTGGTTTCAATTAGTACCCCATTACTGACAAAATCATGTACTATTTTGGTGATGGCATCCACTTGTTGTATACTGAGGGGATATTGTGCCTTCCGAGGTGACGGAGTCACCAGCTTTACACTGAACTAAATCTTCTAGATCCCTCCAGCAACATGAGAATGCTTTCCTTATCTTCGCTAATTCTCTACAGAACGGCATGGGTAAGTCCTCTGGATTCGGGATTCTACTCATCATGGCCAGCATCTCACTAGGGGACCAAGGGCGATACACGGGTTCATCAGGGATGTCATTTGGACCTCTGAGAGGAGCAGCTCCAGGGGTTAGGTACCTGGGCGTACGATAGGATATATTTGGTCGGGGTGGATTTGGCGGAGATGATATAATGGGGGAAACTGGGTGCATGAGATTTCGCATATCCAACATTGATGTTGGATATCCCATACTTTCCTGTGATAGAAACCCACTCAAGTCTGAAAATGGACTTAAAGTGGGTGCAATCCTAGATTAGGTAGACTGGTCTGGAATATTTCTAGTAGGCATCATAGGGGCAATTACTGCAGGTACATTAACTGTTGGGACATACAGTTGGGAAGGGTTATTGGAAGAAATCACTGGATATAATCCAGTGCTGGGACCTATGATAGGAATTGTGTCCTGTCTTTGAGATCCACAAACAACACACATGTTACTCATCTCAGCATTCTTGTGTCTGCACACACACTCCCATCCCCCATAAGGAGGGGGTTGTTGCTCTATGAAAAGAGTTTTAGGGGAGGGGGAAGGGATGGAGGGAGCAGAAGGCACAGTGGGTGGTCCTGATGAGCACATTCCAGCACATGGTGTAGAGGGGCTGACACAAGGATTGTTTGTTGGACCACAAGACCCAGGATTACTTACAACAGAGGTGGTGGGGGAAGGGATGCCGCATGGCAAACTGTCCTGTTCTTTGTTCCTTACCACACCCAAATCCTCCATCTTACTATACCAATATTGACCATTCTTCTCAATTTCTTTCAACTTTCCATCAGTCACATCTGCAGACAACTTCCACCATAACTCTGCTTGCACCAGCCTATTATCTCTCAGCCAACCTTTCTTTTCTTGAAATATATTTTTCCATAAACTTTCATTTAATCTTCCAGTTTCATGCATACCAATTGCCTGCATGAACGATTTTAACTTAGTTACTGAAACTTTTCCTTCTTTCATCAACTGAGCTGCTGTTAAAATTTTTTCACTCTGTCCTGCAACATTAGAATTTCCCATTATTGTAGTTACACAAAGTTCAAAAAATTGCTACTTATCAAACCCGCAAACTTAAGCGTAGTTGCACAAAGCTCAAACGGTATCCGATTACTATAAGTAATCGCCACCGAACCCACTAACTCAAGCGCAGTTGCACAAAGCTCAAATGATATAATAGTATTGAACCCACAATCTCTCAAAGTGAAGACCCCTAGTCAATTCACCGGGATACAAAATCTTAACTTCAAATTGCCTATGACAATTGGTGTTAACCCTTTTCTCCAGATTCTCGTCAGAATCTTGGCTGGGATCCAATTCTACGTCACAGGATATCTGACTCGGCTGTCTAACAACTTCCGTTTAGTTTCAGCATGTTCCACCACACAAAGAAGGAATATTTCAACAGGTTCTTTCTAACGGACAGATCAGCTATAATTTGAACCTTTTATATCGCGATAACACCAATTCAACTCTTGAGAAAACACCTGGGCAAAGGACTCAGAGGAGGTTGTAAGAATAGAAGCTTCTTACCTTGCTGCAGCTTATGCCTTGTCTGGTTTTACGCAAGTCCTCTCCTGGCGTTTGAATCGGAAGTTACGCAAGATGTCTGTCCCTGTTTGGGCGCCAATTTGTCGTCGCAAATTCTACGACACAACTTCTTTTGTGTGGCTCCAAATCAATTAGAATTATAAGTATGAGCTCGTACAGCTTTCTCTCTGAGACCAATGCAGGCTGGTATCATGGAAAATAGCCCTCTTTATTACAGTTACATACACTTATATAGGCAACATGAGCTAGACAAAAGGGTGGTCCTAGATGAAAGTTTATTGGCTCTGTGACAAAAGGAGTAGTTTACTAACTTTATTCCTGAGTTGATTGGCACATTTGAAAAATAGCAACTTAACTCCTCCTTTCTTTCACTAATGATCTTAGAACAAAGAAAATGTACATGAGGCTCCTAATTGAGTTTTTGCCATCTAGTGGAGACAAATGTGTACTACAGGAGAAATCAAATCTTGTCTCTCACAATATATACATACTGTATATATTGTAACAGTTACTGTCACTGGGATACTCAGAATATAGATATGAGCCACACAGAGTACTACACGTCCCAGGAAAAGCAGCTACACGTCAAAATAGAAAGCAGCAATGTGACATACAGCTTCATATATGGTTTCCTTTCAAACTGAAGGTTTGCATGTTTGACTCAAGTGGGGAGGACAGGTGCCATTAAAATGTTAAAATCAGCTTTTTTCCCCCTACACCCCTTTTCACAGCTGGTTCCTCTACAGCCAATGGTGACTCTAGGAACAATATATAGGGGGGCACAAAGATACCACAGTCAAAAATGGGGGGGCAAAAACAAAATAAGTATATATCAATAAGATTACAAAATACGAGAGACTTGCGGTCTGCAGGGATGCATTTATAATAAAGCAATTTACTTACAAAAGAAGCTATTCAGTCCCCTGCTTGCTTCCGGATTCTTTCCCCTTTCTGTCTCATCAGTGCGCAGGCGCACTGTTATGGGGGCATCTGTGGATGACACATTATGCCTCTCATTAGCCCTCATGCCTCGATCGGCCCCCATATCAGCCCTTATACCTCATTAGAATTCCAGCAGAATCAATAAATCGAAATATTTGTGGGGTATATAAATATCAGTAATTCTAGCATAAAGAGAAACCCCTAAAACAACTACTTTTATTGATATACTTTAAAAAGGGGTCCCGGTTGGGTCCACTATATGACACAAAGAATATACACACAGAATAGTGTATTCGATATTCACATCCAGAATAAATTAATGGCCTGGGGTGAGGGGATAATTATCCCTATGTCTACCCCTATCCTATGACCTCAGCCCAGGGAGGGCTCCTGAAGGTGGAGACCCCCTGTCCACGTACCTATTCTACTACCCCTCACAGGTCCCTATAAGGGTGTAGTAGGATTGGGTCTAGATTTCCCCAGGTAAGAGGTAAGGATAATAGTTAATCACACATATATAGATCAGCTGGATGGAGTAATATAAACAAACAAATACAATTTAGTACAGACATATACAAGACATACGATTGGTAAGGGTTAAATAGATAATCATACACCTTAGCTACCTCGTCGCGTTTCCCCCTAGACAATGCTATGGGATCATCAGGAGGTAAAATAAAAACTATAGGTCTATACAGAAAGGGGGATATGATTAGGCCAATGGGTATGCTAAATGGCATATTAGGCCAATTATATGTACGTTTTGATAATCTTACCTGCATCAGACTACTTTAGAGGTCCATGGTATATTCCGCATCAATTTGCATATGCGTTCAGGTGGTAGGGATGATCACAGCCAGGTATTAATACTGTTGTCCCCCTAACATGGAGTCTAGTTTATGCCTCATTAGCCCCCATTATATGCCATTATGCCTCTAATATGCCCCCAGCAGCCACATTTTTATAAAATAAAAAAACTTGCCTCTCCTGGACGGACGCCGCCTGCAATTTTCACCCTCAGTCGACTGTGCTCTAAACTGGCGCGCACAGCGTGAGGTCACAGAGCGTCCTCACGCTGTGCGCAGCCCTGCACAGCTGACAGCCGAGGACCAGGAAGTGGTGAGTACAGAGCGTTCACCACTTCCTTGTCCTTCGGTACTAATGAGCGCTCATTAGTATTCACCTGGGGGAATCAGCAGGGGGCACCCCGGGGGGGGGGGGGGGGGCAAAGAACAACATTGGGGGGGGGGGGGTGATTGCCCCCCCCCCCCCACGCCTCACTATCTACAGCAAGTCAGAATCCAAAGAGTCTCCTGAAGAGAATGAAGAGGATGAGTCAGGCTCCAGTTCTTCTTCATAGTCCATCCTCTTTATCATCACCATCTTCTTCACTTCTAGATTCAGATGAATAATCTTTGTATTCATCATCCTTCATCCATCTCTCAAGCTCTCCATTTGAGGAGATCCTGTGAGAACGTCCGACAACCTTTCATTGGGGATTTTTGGGGTTCTCCCTGAAACTTCTGCTCCAGCTGCTTACCCATCAGATGAGGAAATGTTCAGATAATTTACTTCTGCTGTCCTGTTTACCAAGGGCACACAGGTCAAGGTTTTAAATGATTGCATTGCGGTCATAAACAGGTTCTGGTTTTCTGCACCTAGTCAAAGACAACATGTTTTAGTGTGAAATCTCTAGGAAGACACCTCCCTCATACATAAATATAATTTTCTATATTTATGTATGAAATGCTGCAACTTACCATAATTTGGAGATGAGGTATATGGCACTTGGACAGTTCCATCTGCAGGTTTAGGCCATAGACGGTTATCACAGTTAGTGGCATAATGACCCATCCTTTTCATTACATCCCCATAGAGTATTGGGCGTATGATCTTTTCCACTCCTTTGGAAGAGAATAAAACCTCTAAGCATGATCTGTAGACATTGGACTTCGAATGGACAGTCTTTGGTAAAATGATTTGATTTTCATAGGATTTTAAGATCTACAATAATATATTACCTGTGCTCATGGTAGATGTTTGTTGGTTTTGGACATATCATCATCAGGGGTTGGTCAGCCTTTTGGCCATTTTTAACTGTCACCAGTTGTGCTTAATTCCTATAGAAAAATGTATCCTCACCTGCCCCCTACGACTCCCTTCTGGCTCTGGCGCCATTATGTAATCTTCGAATCCATGATCTATAAACTTCTGGAGAGAGCCCTCGACAATGACATGTCCTGTTGTGTTTAATACCTACAGAAAAAAATGTATACTGTCCTCAGCCCCATCATTCCATCTGGCTCTGGGACCTCATTCTGTAGTCTTCTAGTCCCTGGTCTATAAAATTCTGGAAAGATTCCCTCAATGGAATATATTTAAGTGGCATGCCACTGCTGGTTTTAATGTCTCATGAGTACATGTCACCACCGAGACCGTTGTGTGGCAGCAGTCAGCACGTGAGTATGATTTGATTACCAGGTATAACACACGTCAGAGGACGGTTAAATATAGCTCAAAGGCTGAACAATCTCTTTAAAAATGGTGGTAGATTTTACCATGAAATACAATACTAGGTTTATATGTGGGTTGGTTAAAAAAATTCACATACTGGGACAAGAAGAATGGCAGAAGCCATGAATTTGGAGCCCATTTGCACGGGCAGATTGGGCCAAATACCTGTGATTAACAACCATACCAGGAAGTATGTTTGTGCAGCAGTTTTATATTGATAGCCTGAGAGAGGTAATGTCGTCAATATCTGATCAGCAGGGGTCCAACACCCGGCAACCATACCAATCAGGTGGAGCTGTGACACAGTGTAATTACACGTACCCGATCCTTTGAAGTAAATGGAGTGGGTACTCGTCATTACACTGCACTTCCGAGATGAAGTGCACTGTAATGAACATGAAGCGGTGCTCATATGGAGCCCTACCTCCTCTTCAAACTGCTAATCGGCATGGTGTCGGACCCCGGACAATCTGATATTGATCTATCCTAAGGATAGGTCATCAATATAAATCGATGCACCATCCCTATAAAGGTTGATTTTGCTGAAAGGTCTGCATTTACATTCTGTGGTTCAAAGTCTTTTCTGTTAAATAATTACATTGTTAGGTTGGCCATACACATGAGATTACAGCTGGCTGGAATTGCCAGATTCGGTTATGTTGGCCAATCATAATTTCATAAGTGTCATTGTTCATGATAGCGGATTCCAGACCTTGTCTGCTGAAAATGTGATTGGCCAGGTGAGAAGTTTGTCTGTTTATCCAACAATTTGTGTATGGAGAGCTTCAGCATTTTTGCCAACATCTGAAAGATTTAGGCAAAACTAACATTTTAGCCCTATCATTTTGTTCTCCCTGGAGATGAGCTGCTGCCGGAGGTGTCTGGCAGTGGCTTTCTCCCCTTTGAATCTATATGAAGTCTGGAGAGAGCGCCATCTGCCAAATGATTATTCGGCTGTGTATGGCTGAGCAGTGCCTTTTTTAAAAAGTCAGTGTTTCAATTTATTTGTGATGGACATCAGTTTTTTTAATAGTGGAGGTTTGAGTGGTGAGACATAAACAATTGCTAGAATGAGGAGAGTAGCATTCTTATATTGCTATTTATCTCCTCGCTGTAGGTGATAGACTGAATAGAAAGTCTATGGGCCCCTCTCAATTCTGCAGTGACATTGCAATATGCGAGTGCTTCTTTCTACCCATTCTACTAATATTTGGAGATTTAATTACTTGGATCAATACCTTTGTGTGTTACCATCATATCAAATGTTTTATGAAAACTCATGGACCCTTTAAAATTAATATACATGATGGTGATAGAATGTGTCAAAACTTGGCATGATTTTTTTTTTTTATTATTTTCGTGACTTTGGTTGACTTTTGCACCCCTAAGTGAGAAGAATGGTAGACTTGGTCACATTTGAAAGATAAGGTCTACTTCACTTATAAACACTGATTGGTTCCTTGATATAGATGTTGCAGAGAGGGTCTGGAATCCCATATTTTATATTGAAATTTAGTAAAACACAGGATTTCTTGCTAAAGGACAATTATTCTCGTATTGCTTTTTAAAATGGCTATTTACTTGCATTTGAAGAAGTCAGGAAGGGTTAGAAAGGAGACAAACGTCCATGTTCAACACCTCCTCCAATCCCCTGCCACTGTTCGGACTTCTCCGATCCACACTTCCTACCCTGGTTCCTCACACTGATATTCTAGGAAATGCTCACTCAACCAAAGATTAGCCGGGGGAAGTTACCAATAAGGCCAGTGAATGGATGGGCAGGATTTTACTGGCATATTCAGGAAGGGACGTGGGAAGCGACAAGGATTAGAACAGCATCAAACTGAGAGAAGCGAGGAATTGATGACAGTGGGAGAATGTGTTTGTACTTTTTTGTTTTAAAAAGAAGAAAAATCTCTCTACTGAAAACCCTTTAACCTTAGTCGCATATAGCACTGTGCAAAATAGTCCATCTCCTCCTATTTGAAGGTGCACTTGCATAAAAAGTCTAAAGCGTCAGCCAAGAACTTTCCTTTATATATTGCAAATGGCCTCAAATGATGCAGGAGAAATGGCTCTAACCTCCTATTGAGCCTGTTCGGAGATCCTATACCTGTCGCGGTCCAGGTGGTGAGCTGGGGATGCCACAACGCCCTCACAGTACGTGTTCTCCAGCGATCTCTGCCAAATCTCGCGATGTAACGAGCAAGACTTTCATCCGGTGAGCGCAATCACTTGAATGGTAAGTAGATTTATTTTTCGACTCTTTCCAATATTCGGATCATATGAGTGGCCATGCAAAACTTATTTCGACTGAGGTTTTGTCAGAGTCCAATATCCCAGATGCGTTTCGGGATGATTCCATATCCCTTCCTTAGTGGTCATATCCGGCACTCACAACCTCCTCCTTTTTAAAGTATTTTTAAGGTCCTCCATAAGCTACGGTAATGCAATCCAGGATTGGATTTTAATCAGCAATTTTTGCTATAATGCGATTTTTGTTTATTTATTTTTTGTGTATTCTATCAATCTCACTGCGATCCATCACTGTATGTCATAAAACCTTAATCCGATGTTTTGAATATCATAAAATCGATGTAGCATAAAAATATTTTTATATGACATAAAAAATTACTTCCATTAAAATAGAATACACCCGAGGTCGAGTCCCAGTGCCGATAGACGGCCAGACATGGGACTCTCTATCGGGGATGGGACCCAAACCTTATAGAAACCCAAACAACTCCATATCAGAATTTAATCCAAATGGTGGTAGGGATCCACATTCATATATCTGTCTAGATTCTGCTCTAGACATTTTCTGAATGTAGTCGCCTCCTCTCCAATGTTGGTTTATCTTCTCTAGTCCCACAAATGTTATGTCCCTTGGATTACTATTGTGTACTTCTTTATAGTGTCTCGATAATGAATGTTTATCATAGCCTTTTTTTGATGTTAGAGATATGCTCATTGATTCTAGTTTTGAGGGTTCGATATTTTTTGTATATATATTTATGTATATGTACCTGCAGGTGATTTGTCAGTCTACTGATGAGTTTGTGATGGAGTTTAGGGGCTTTACTGTAACCTAATGTTTTGAAATGAATAAGAAAACTTCAATTAATCTATTAAAAACACACAATATATTTTAACCATTAAAATAGTATATTAATAAAAAATTACAAAATAAATTAACAATGTGCCTTAAGGCAAGGCCTTTAATTGATTATGGAGGTTCATGAGCTCCTCCATGGCCTTGTTGTGCTGCTCCTCCAAAACAGCCATCTGGTGGGAGTACTGCAGCCTGATCTCCCTTATTTTTCGGCAGTGCTGCTCCCGGAACTGCCTGATTAGGGTCCTTTGGTCCCGTTGAAAGACCTTCATTTTTTATTTTTTTTCATTGCTTTAAGTACTGTTAAAAAATAAATAAATAAAACATTAAATATTAGATATATTGAGTCTTTACTCTTGAGTAAAAGAGCCATGTATGGCGACTGTGGCAAAGTAAGACGGGGTTGGCAGGTCGTTGGCACAATAGTGTTCTTAACTTTATTTTGCCATAATTATTAAATTTTATTTTAACAATATTATATTTAGAAACTAAGGATTGAAGTTGCTATATGCACTGTAGTAAACCAAAGGGGAGAATCAGGGATGCTTGGTATGTCTCAAAGGGAATGTATGCCTCAGGGAGATAATTTTCGTTAATCATTACGTCTGGAATCAGCACACCTGTTTTTGTTGCTGGGGTTTTGTCTTTATATGATATATTTTATTTTTTTTTAACGGGTTTTAAATAGTTAACATAGACATTGGGTGGGACAGGTCTCACACGTACTCCATCCTATGTTCTCATAACTGTGCTGTTAAAAAGGCTGTTAAGATAAGTGTGGCCAGGCCATCCCAACGCAGAACAATCTGAGAAGGGAACCAGAACAATGACAGACTGTAAAGAGTGTTACCCTGCCTGTAATGAACTGTAGGTGTGGGACTTTCTGTTATCCAATTTAACTAAACTAATACGTGTGTGTGGGAATGAGTTTAAACCACAAAAGCACATATTTACCCTCCTTGTGTGGGGTGGTGACAACTCGGTCATCATCCTCCAAAATTGGGGGGTGGGGGACTCTGATAGGGCTGACGGTCCAGCCTCTTCCTCCTCCATTGAAACCCCCTCCTGTTGTAGTGCAGGGGCACTTGTGGGCCCTGAGGGTCCTGGCTGCTCCTCCTTCCCCTCAGACGCAGAGACCTCCCACGAATCCCTACTGGCAGTCCTGCGTCTGACAGAGGGAAGGCGAGCACCTATAATAACAAATTAGACTTATGTAAAAATAATAATCACAAATAATAAATGTACCTCAGCATTACGTTACTTTTGTTTATTTCACCAACACTCAGTAATCATTGTACCTGGACAGTGGGTATCCCGGTTCTGGCGTATTCTAGGCAGATGCCGCCGCTTGATATCTGACCACTTTTTGAGTACTGATGAGGGGTTGTTTCCCACCATGCACCCTTCGGAGCTCATCCACAAGGTCATTAATGATGACCTTCTTATCCGAGTGGGAACGGAGGTCATCATATCCCCTCTCTAACAGGCGCTGCGTGATTAAAAAAGGAATCATTTAATCAAAAACATTTAATAAAACTAATATTACGCAACTTTAACATTAGCAGTGGAGTACGTCAGGCTATTCCAGAAAGTTGAACAACCGGTCGGATCCGTCCTGCCGCTAGTTCACTTATGCCCCCAGACAGTGGCGTAGCTAGAAATGACTTTGCCCCCACAGAATTTAATTTTTTTTTTTTAATGGGGACAACCTACCTACCACAGAAATATTTTCACAAGCCCTTCCTTTCATGCCACCCACATAACCGTGGATAGTAAAGATCGCTCTCTCAGACCAGGCCCTCGCAGCTGTTTCAGCCGCTTCATACACTGTCTATACTGTCACTGTGTATAATTTTCATTGTGTAATACTGTTGAGGGGGCCCTGACAAATTCTTTTAGTCCTCCTCCAGGATGGGCCCCTTCTGGGTCAGGGCCCCCAAGCAGCCCCTCTAAATACGCCACAGCGACAAGAATGACTATCCGTGAACATTTACTATAATGGTGGCGGCCAGGGGTGTAACTATCGGGGAAGCAGGAGAAGCGTCTGCTTTGCGGCCCTGACCCAGAAGAGGCCCATCCCACAGAAGGAGGGACTAAAAGATTTGGTCAGGGCCCCCTCGGCAGTATTACACAATGAAATTATGTAACAGACAGTGAAGGAAACGGATGGAACAGCTGTCGGGCCGGCAGCTACACCACTGGTGGCGAGGGAAAAGTTCCGGCAGCAGCAAGGCAGCGCACGGCGAGAGGCAGTCTAACTAAAAGCTCTGCATGTTGTAGTTTAATTACAGGGAACCGATCGCCGTGCGCTGCCTTGATGCCGCAGTAACTGACCACCACCATATCCTCATCACAACCACCAAACCAACAATTATTAGGTTTGAGAGTGAAATACTACAATTTAAGTTAACGTAAACGTATAAAATCAAATTGTATTGAAATTGTATGTGTGTGGGGTATAAGCTATTAGATATTGTCCATCTGAGGAGAGATGTACCTGTCTAGTGACGTGACTGCATAGTATAGGGTGTAAAGCTGGTCCGCCTTCATGTGGTGCACCCTGGGTAATGTCAGCGCAATTCATGCGCTTTCCTTCTTTTGTGTGGTGCCAAATCAATGAGAAGTATTAGTATGTGCGCGCCATACAGCTTTATAATAAGACCAGACACACTAGGTGGCTTCATGAAAGCATCTTCTCTCTTCCCTGAGCCATGGTAGAAGAGACTCCCTTTATTCACATTACATTGACTTAAATAGCAGACATGACATCAAAAGAGGGGTGTTCCTTACGAAGAGACTATTGGCTCCTTAACCTGATAGGTGTGGTTTCAGCAACTACAACTGTGTTCATAGGTTTATTTGAAAACTGTAATGTAATCCCCTCTTCCCCCTCCCTTATTAACCTTAAACAAAAGAATGCTTGCGGCCATCTTGTGGACAAAAATGTGTACTACAGAATAATGTTTCAAACCAGATACACATCTCTCACAAATCCCTCCTTTTGCGGGAAATAGACCAAAGGTGAACAGGCAAAGTGAGGTACTCTCCCAACGCCCTAAACAGCGAAGAGCTGGACTTTCCTTTTTGCTTCACCAGGTCCCCTCAACTCCCTTTCGGGTTTGCCATCACCTTGTCCTATTTATCCCGCAACCATCAACAAGGTTTTATTTACTTCAGGATGGAATCATTTTTGTCTTTGACAGGGGCACAGCACATATACATAGTGTGGGCATGGATGTATTAAACATTTTTAAAAACTATTTTCCTAAAATGGAGAACTATATAACAGCCTGTTAAACCCAAATTCTAATAACATTGTAGTCCCTGAATCAGTTTCCAAAACATTCGGCCATGATATTAATTTCATAAGTTTTTCCATCAGTTCATTTGATAAAGTCCATCAGTTTCCTCAGATCCTTGGCCATCCTTCCATCAGGGGCAATGTTGTCCGGAATATAGATGCAGCAGTTCCTGTAGACCCCTCCTTTTGCTGCTGTCGAGGACCAGTCGGTTCTGTAGAGTAATTACTGGAAAAGAGCTCAGTTGTTCCACCATTCCCTTAACAGTATCACAGGCGTAATTTACAAATCTCTGTTGATGACCATAGATATGTTAATCCAATCCAATTTTTTTTTTTTTTTATTAATGGGAGTTAATGACTCAAATCCTGCAACTATCTGACTTTTTGCTTTAAATTAGTCAAACTCTACTACAGACTCCTATGGCATCCATGTATACACGTGAGTCAAAGGATGTAGGAGTGACTACTTTTGTCTTGACCAGACATTGTTTTCTGATTTGATCTCACTCAGGAGGTGAGAATAGAACAAATGACATCAGTACTTGATCAGGGTACATTGGCCACTTCATTCCACCTGCATCCTGGGTCGGCATTTCAAATCTCCACACAATCGCCATTTATCTGCGTTTAGATCATTTTGGTTGATAAACCAACTGTCAGAGTAAACGTTAGTCACTACTCATCTCATTCAGCTGAATTATATAAGAACAATATCCTGGAGGGAAAACACCAAAGGGCTTTCCTGTATAAAATCCTGTCTCTAAGGCCAGTTTGTCATTTTTTTTTTAAATAGGCCAAATATTTAATGCTAATTATAGGTAAGGATGTAGGAGCCACAGATACGACTGAATTTTGAGGTTTTTCCCTTACCAACATTCTAAAGTCACCTAGGGGATCTTTGTCACTTACACACGCTCCTAACACATATATCCCCGAATCCTGTTGGATAGGATTTCTAATGGACAAAAACAGAGGATTACACTCATCATGTTTACAACTGTTTGGTGGTGTTCCCTTCAGGATAGTCATCCTTTGCGACAAACCTTCAGCTTTACAGACTCTAGAGGTAATTTCCACTGGTTTATATTCCCAACACTTCAGACTAGTGTTCCATTCTGTTAATCTCCAATATCCACAGTTGGTATGGCCATATTTAAACACAATTACCATAGACTGGGTCAGTTCCAGTCACACAGATGTACTTATCAGACCAAAACCAAGTGTCCTATCTGTCATCTGTCTTACAGTCCACTATACTGCAAAAGTAAACTTAGTTGTTCCTGACTCATCTTGATAATATAACACTGTTGGAATTTAATTTGACTGTGATTTCCCCTTTTTGTACAATATGAAACAAACAAGGCATGAAACAACATTATGGCTCTTATAGTCCTGGCACTTGATTGCAATCCGATCAGTTTCTCCTTGCAATTCGACAGCAGTGGTGGTTATCAGGACTTGATGTAGATCTTCAAACCGTAGCTCTAGGACTTTCCGCACGTCTCTCGTTTTACCAGTACCCAATATCCTGATTGTAAATAATGAATTGTTTCTATACAGTCTGGATTCTAGGAAACTAAAACTTGGAAATACACATTAGACAATTCATTTGTGCAACAGACAACATAATTTTGGAAAACTACTATGCTGCATCTGGAACTATTGGGGAAATAGACACCTAATCCAGGAGCATTCCCAAAGAGTACTTCATAAGGACTTAGGCCTATCTTCCGGTTAGATGTGTACCGGATGGAGAATAGCCCTAGGGGTAGGTACTCTCACTTCAGTCAGTATCTTTTATCTGTAACCTTTGCTACAGGCCAAATCTCCGAATATCCTGGAAAGAGATCAATAGACATATTCACACTGTTCCACCTTTTGTTCTGAATGTAGTCAATCTGCAGTCTCTGAAATGGGTAAGATGACCTTGGCATATGCCTTCCTGGAACTCCCATAGTTTCTCCCATCATTATTACAGTCAACTAACCTAGTGGTAGCATTGTTGAACCCAGGAGCCATCCACCACAGAACCCAATCACACCTTCTCTCTTGATTTGCCCACGTTCTAAATCCATCCTCTTTAGGTAGAGTGCCTTCTGAAGGAAGTGTTTCTTACCAACTCTCCAGAGTCCAATAATCACTTCTACCTTTTATCCTTTGATGTTTCCTTTCGGCCTCTGTAGCCTGTATCTGAAAAAGGCAAACTTTTTGGAAGTCCACTGGCCCTAAGCCATCCTGTATCACACAGACTTCCACTTAACGTAGACTTCAGGTAATAGCTTAGCCTCTACCTTCTCAGGAAGCATCAGGGCATCAAACATCTTTCATACACTCAGCATTCATTATTGATGGGCTTAGCCATGGATCAAACAAAATCTCTGCTTCACTAGATTCGACCATAATAATGAGCGATACCGAAGGCATACCTGGATGTTAGTAGTCTTACCCTCAGCCATCTTACCAACCTCAGTGAGTGTCTTCAGCTCGGTCTCCTGCACTAACATTGCTGGAGCGAGTGGTTCTTTCTTGACAACATCAGATTAAGTAGGAACAGCATATCCTGTCCGAGATTATCCATCTTCCAAGAACCTGAAATTATCTATCAGAAACTCAAAAATGTGGTTATTAATTGGAGACAGGCATGTGAATTTGAATTTTTAGATTTTCATTTACAGAGGTGGGAAAATATTTTTATTTACTACTCTCTTACTACTTTACTACTTTCTTCCAAGCTATACATATTAAGGTCCTTTAACCTTTCCTGGTAAGTTGTATCCTGCAATCCATGTACTAGTTTAGTAGCTCTTCTCTGAACTCTCTAGAGTATCTATATCCTTCTGGAGATATGGCCTCCAGTACAGCGCACAATACTCCAAGTGAGGTCTCACCAGTGTTCTGTACAGCGGCATAAGCACTTCACTCTTTCTACTGCTTATACCTCTCCCTATACATCCAAGCATTCTGCTGGCATTTCGTGCTGCTCTATTACATGGTCTTCCCACCTTTAAGTCTTCTGAAATAATTACTCCTAAATCCCTTTCCTCAGATACTGAGGTCAGGACTGTGTCAAATATTCTATATTCTGCTCTTGGGTTTTTACACCCCAGGTGCATTATCTTGCACTTATCCACATTAAATTTCAGTTGCCAGAGTTCTGACCATTCTTCTAGTTTTCCTAAATACTTTTCCATTTGGCGTTTCCCTCCAGGAACATCAACCCTGTTACATATCTTTGTGTCATCAGCAAAAAGACAAACCTTACCATCGAGGCCTTTTGCAATATCACTTATGAAGATATTAAACAAAATTGGTCCCAGTACAGATCCCTGTGGAACCCCACTGGTAACATGACCTTGTTTTGAATGTTCTCCATTGACTACAACCCTCTGTTGTCTGTCACTCAGCCACTGCCTAATCCACTCAACAATATGGGAGTCCATGCTCAATGACTGCAGTTTATTGATAAGTCTTCTATGTGGGACAGTGTCAAAAGCCTTACTAAAATCTAGATATGCGATGTCTACTGCACCTCCACAGTCTATTATTTTAGTCACCCAGTCAAAAAAATCTATAAGATTTGTTTTGACATGATCTCCCTGAAGTAAACCCATGTTGTTTTTCATCTTGCAATCCATGGAATTCTAGATGTTTCACAATCCTATCCTTTAATAGGGTTTCCATTAATTTGCCTACTATTGATGTCAGACTCACTGGTCTGGTCTATAGTTGCTCGATTCCTCCCTAGCCTACTATTGATGTCAGATTTGCTGGTCTATAGTTGCTCGATTCCTCCCTAGCCTTTACTAGGCAGTACCCATTGTTGGTGACCTGGGATTCCTGTAATGGCAATCAAGGAGTTAAGAGCATTGTTATAGCCTCTCATCTACATGACTATCATCTAATAACATTGTGATGTAACTGTACCAGATTATCGGGATAGGTTAAACTTTAACAGGGGTGTATGCCGGGACAATCACCCTCATCATTGGGAGTATGGGAGGGCATGCTATTAAGGATTCAGAAGAAATAGTTGACAGCTCCTCCCGGGACGACAGACATTATAGAATCTTAATGTTTACCGAAACTATGTTGGGCGGCCATATTTGTTTCTGATCTGAGTCTCCACCCTATGGTGTTCTGCAGGGTATTTCAGTTTAGGTTTCCTAGAGACCACTTCTCTTCCTGTCTGGGTGACCACCATGTGAATGCATTAAAACCAAAGGACGTTCTATGTGCTAAACCGGACATTGCATTTCCATGATACAAGAAGCGTGAAGGCAGTATAACCAGTTTTCGCACCAGACACATCCCTGGCCATTGCTGACAGTTTTTCACAGGCATCTGGTGAATCCACATTTGGTGCCTCATTTGCTTCCTAAATGCTAAATTAAGCAACTTTCTAGTCTTTATTGAAAACTCCCTTAATGCAGAGAGTGTGTAAGTCCTTCACCGAGTTCCTGGTGCTGCTGAATCTGACATAAATCCATCAGAGCTCTGCTCCTGCTTCTGATGGCTCTCTGCTTTCCCCCTCCCTTCTCTCAGTGTTACAGATAGCAGCAGGGAGGGGGAAGAAGTTGTACATGGCAGATCAGAGAGTGTGTAAGTCCTTCACCGAGTTACTGGTGCTGCCGAATCTGACATAAATCCCTCAGAGCTCTGCTCCTGCTTCTGATGGCTCTCTGCTCTCCCCCTCCTTTCTCTCAGTGTTAGAGATAGCAGCAGGGAGAAGGAGCAGGGTGTTGTTCATGGCAAATATAAAGAGTACCCTGGTATGGTTATGTCCCAGTAATTTCTTTCATTAAACCATGTCTCCGTAACAGCCACTAAATCTACATTCTCAGATGCCATTATTGACCCAAGTTCATTGATTTTTTTTTCTTTTTTTACCTAAACTGCAAGCATTTGTAGACAGGACTCTGAGCTTATCATTTCTTAACCTCTGTGCTTCTGACCTGTTCTGGCATTGTTTCGGGGGGCAATTGGACTCTTTTTTTATTTTCACTCTTTTGCCCCCCCCCTCTTCCTAGTTTAAATACTCTTTCGCAAATTCTTGGCGTTGTTCACCAAGTACATTTGTTCCTTTGAGAGAAAGATGCAAACCATCTTTTTTTGTACAGTTCCTTTCTATTCCAAGTAGAGCGATCATGAGAAACAAAGCCAAATCCTTGCTCTTGACACCATTTACCAAGCCATATGTTGAACTCCTTTATGCGCCTCTGCCTATCATTCTGAACATTATGCACAGGCAGAACTTCAGAAAATGAAATGGTGGATGCAAAATCCTGTACGTCATTACCAAGTGTGATAAAAGATTTTTTCACCTGACACTTCATTGCAAGCCAGGTCATTTGTCCCTAGATGGACAAGAACATCCACGTCCCCTTCCTGCTTTGTTTGCTTAACAATATTAATAATACGTCTTCTATCTCTTCTAGCAGTAGCCCCAGGGAGACATCTCCCAAAACCATTTTCTTTAAGCTCCACACTTCTTATGATTGAATCACCCAGCAACAGCTGCTTCCTTTGAGACTTCCCTTTATCTTTTTTGTCCTTGGCTGCAGTCTTGCATACATTAGACATAGGAGTCGATGGTTTCTCACCCTCTGTGCTTGAGTCCATATCCATGTTGTACTTACATTCTGAGAGTGCTGCAAATGAATTATGGAGAACCACCGACTGTGGGACATGTCTTCTATCCACCACTCTAAGTCTTCCAGAACCTACAGTAACCCATCTGCCATTTCTGTGGCTGTGGCATTGCAGCAGTCCTAGCTGGAGTTTGTTTAACAGATAATTTTAAATATCTCAGATTTCAAAAATGCAATTTCCTGCTGCAGTAAGGAACTGTCTACAGATCTGACAGCATCCGAATCTCCAAAGAGTGGAACATGAAATAAATGCACAACAATTCCTGCACTGAACCAAGTCTGCCATTTTAAAGAGGAGAAAAAAAATAAAAAATTTGTAAATTTAAATAAAACAAATCTTACCTTTTTTTTGTATTGTTTCCACCTTCCAGCCTACCTCCTGACTATCTCCTGCAATATCTCTTCACTGTACTTAATGTAGTACTTGAAGGTAGTACTTGCAGCTAATTCATGCGCCTTCCTTTTGTGTGGTGCCAAATCAATGAGAAGTATTAGTATGTGCGCGCCATACAGCTTTATAATAAGACCAGACACACTAGGTGGTTTCATGAAGGCATCTTCTCTCTTCCCTGAGCCATGGTAGAAGAGACGCCCTTTATTCACATTACATTGAATTAAATAGCAGACATGACATCAAAAGAGGGGTGTTCCTTAAGAAGAGACTATTGGCTCCTTAACCTGATAGGTGTGGTTTCAGCAACTACAACTGTGTTCATAGGTTTATTTGAAAACTGTAATGTAATCCCCTCTTTCCCCTCCCTTATTTACCTTAAACAAAAGAATGCACACATGGCTCAAACATCTGGCTTGCGGCCATCTTGTAGACAAAAATGTGTACTACAGAATAATGTTGCAAACCAGATACACATCTCTCACAGTAACGCTAAATGAACCAGCGAATATAGAATGTAAAAAATTCAGTCTCCTGACCAACAGGACACTTATTAGAATCTTTAGACTAGCCATCCGCACACTGCGGCCCTCCAGCAAACTGCGTCCCTCTAGCTGTGCTAAAAATACAACTCCCATCATTCCATGACAGCCTACAGCTATCATCCTATAGTAGGGCATAATGGGAGTTGTAGTTTAAGAACAACTGGACTGCTGTTTGAATAGACTGCGTGTGTGTGTGTTGGGGTGGGGGGTGGTCAGAGGGGGTGTAGGTTTGAGGGGGGGTTTGGCGGTATGCAGTGTGGGTATATGGTGTGAGGCAGGAAATTAGATGTGCAATGTGCATCTGATCTAGATTTGTCTGCTATCCATACATAATGACACGTCAGCCACCTGTATGTATGGAGAGCATATAAATATACAGCAGATGCCAGTGAGATAGTGCTTTGATGGCAGACCAACCGTTTGTCATATCAAAAATGCTTAACTATATATATATATATATATATATATATATATATATATATATATATATATATATATATATATATATATATATATATATATATATTTTTTTTTTTTTTTTTTTGTAATACAAATGAAATCAAATATTATGTAGTATAAATGGATATTAATGATTATATGAAAAAAATATTACCTTTAAATGTCAACAATACTTGTTTCAACTTATCATTTATAGCTAATCAAAGTAGGTGCTATGCAAGTTTAATTGCCATCCGAAAATAGTTTCCACATACAAAGACATCCGAAAAATTAAATTCAATAAACCTACATAAGAATATTCGTAAGATATGCCAAACAAGCGTGGGCGATAAATTGTACATTCTACTTATACTTACTATGATGAGGGTCTCTTCCTCAGCCTTCCGAAACTTGCTGGCCACCATCTTGCCAATTGCATGCAACACACTGACGCACGATGGATTCAAGCTGGAACTGGTTACTTCCGGCCGGGAGTAAATCACGCGCATGCGCATACGAACATTCCATTGCCGTTTAAGCTGTGCATTTTACGAATATTCGAAGTATTGCTGATATATCAGGTTTTAGAATATTCGTAATATTCGTGTCCAATTATGTATGTGAATATCTAGAATATTCGTAAAACACACAGCGGATGTAGTGCATTAGTATTTTTAAAATCTTTAAATTAATTACCTTTTTTTATATTATTTGCTAATGGCTATTAGCTAATGCTATATTGCAATAACATTGATTTTTATAATATTCATCTGAGTTGAAATCGCAATTCGATTAATTCAAGTTATAATAATCGAATTGTGATTTCAACTTTTTACGTATATTCTTAATGCTCTAACTTCGTCTTTTAGAATATTCATAATATTCTAAAAGACGAAGTTAGAGCAATATAACGAATATCCTAAAAGACTAAGTTAGAGCAATATAACGAATATCTGTAAAATTCACATAGATTGTAAATTAGCTAATATACTGCTATAGTAATTTTTTTAATAGTGTACATATTTTACAAAACTTAAGTTCATAAGAGGCAAAAAAAATTTGAGGACTAAAAAAAGGATTATAGCAGTATATTAGCTAAATTACAATCTATAGGTGTATTTTACGAAAATTCGTTATATTGCTCTAACTTCGTCTTTTAGAATATTACGAATATTCTAAAAGACGCAGTTAGAGCAATATTAAGAATATTCATAAAATACACATATGGCCTAGCCATAGTCAATTAGTCATAGGAACGTTGCCAAAGGAAAGAATAATTTGCAATACCTGATTAATTCGCATATTATTCGCGATAATTGGAATAATTACGAATATTCGATTTCGACGAATATTCAATCGAATATTCGCGAAATATCGCAAAATCGAATATGGCACCTCCCGCTCATCACTAGTAACCAGTCACAATGCCACAACAAAATGACAGTAAACTATCTGCAGCACCTAAATGAAATGCTTATCATGGAGCACAGTGGTAGCACATGGAATGGATAAAACCCATCAGTGAGGAAAGCCGCAGAGATCCTGACGCGTATCGCTAGTCCAAATGCTAGCTTCCTCAGAGGTCAATGTGGGTCCAGATGACCATTACATCATTTATATTCAATGTACTAATATCATAATTAAATACCTGTGGTAAAACCAATCAAAATAAGGTCTACTAAAAGTGGGGGCCAGGGGGCGGACAACGGAATGTGTACATTACCTAGATCCTCCCCGGTGCATGGTCATGTGCGAATGCAAAATGCCGGTGCAGGCTGGCGTGTTGTAAAGCCAAATGCGCGTGCGCAAGATGGCGCCCAAAACGGAAGCCGACGCCGCGATGCGTTCTAAAGACCAGAAACGCAGCCCAGCACTGCACTACAGCTGGTCGTCAGCCCACAGTTGAAGGTCTTGAATGAGGAACACCCCTCTCGTCATTAATACAGAATTCTTTAAAGGGGTATAGTGAAGTTTGGTAAGGAGCATTTCATTTTGGAATATTGATAAACATTGGTGCCAAAAATAGGCTTATAAAGGCTTAATTTTGCAGGACAGGTTGTATTTTTAATGGCATTATTTAATTGGCTATGCCTTATATTGTAATATGGCGAAAAATCTTTGTGGGGTGAAATTATAAGAAAATGCAATTCTGTCTGAGGTTTTTCAAGTACTGATATTAAGTTCACTGGGCACTAAAAATGCCATGCTATCCTTATTCTGCTGTTCAATATGGCAATACCAAATTTGTATAGCTTATTTTATTTTACTTTCAAAAAATAAAAACCTTTTGACAGATGTTGGGAGAAAAAAAATATCACTCATTGGATATTAATACCCGATCCTGACCACAAGTGAAGGTGTATGAGAACCTTAGGTCAGTTAAACACCACAGGTCATCTTGTGTTCATCTTCATACACTTGTCTTAATGCATCACCGAGGAATAATCATATGGCAGATCCAAAGTAATGTGATCCTGTATATTAGAATTGGACTCCATCCCTAGGAAAAAATAAAAAAATATTAGTTACAATTTAGAGATGAGCAAATTTCTCATTCGGTTAGCCAATTTTTTTTCCTTTTTCCTCAACTTTTTTTTTTTTTTTCATTTTGTACAAATGGCCATATAAGGGCTTTATTTTGCAGGACAAGTTGTTGTAGTTTTAATGACACAATTTAATTTGCCATGGCTTATTTAGGAATATGGGGAAAAGTGTTTTTTGTAGGGTAAAATAAAAACCTTTTTCTGTCAGGTTCAGGTTTTAATGATAAGTAATATACAATATATGCAAAAAATGTGACATTATTCTGCGGTTCAATGATTACGGCGATTTAATAGCGACTAACAAATTTATAAAGTGTCTGTTTTAAAAAAAAAAAAAAAAACTTGACAGATCATGTCGGGAGAAAAAAAAATTCTGGCTCATTTAAATTTCATCCTGATCCTTTCTTTTGGGGGGTAAGCTCCTGCCAGATATGTCGGCACATGGCTTTCTCTTGGCATTTGGCTGACCAATAGTGAAGGTGTTTGGGAACCTTATGTCAGTTATCTACCAGTTTATCTTGCATCCTAATACACTTCCCATAATGCATCACTGAAGAATAATCATATGGGAGATCCAAGGTAATGCCATCCTGTATATCAAAATTGTTCTACATCACGGGGTAAAAAAGTTGTTATACTGTGTATAATGTTAAGCAGATGGACATATTCATACAGAATTTTTTCTTGGTTTATAAATATTTAAAGAGTGGAATAGTTGAATGTAGCAAATATATAAATTTTATGGAATTTTTTTTGGGGGGGACATTTTTTCAATTTTTTTTTTTTTTTTTTTTCATACAAACCGGATTCCAAAAACGTTGGGAAACTATACAAATCGTGAATAAAAACTGAATGCAATGATGTGGAGGTGCCAACTTCTAATATTTTATTCAGAATAGAACATAAATCACGGAACAAAAGTTTAAACTGAGAAAATGTACCATTTTAAGGGAAAAATATGTTGAATCAGAATTTTCATGGTGTCAACAAATCCCCAAAAAGTTGGGACAAGGCCATTTTCACCACTGTGTGGCATCTCCCCTTCTTTCTACAACACTCAACAGACGTCTGGGGACTGAGGAGACCAGTTTCTCAAGTTTAGAAATAGGAATGCTTCCCCATTCTTGTCTAATACAGGCCTCTAACTGTTCAATCGTCTTGGGCCTTCTTTGTTGCACCTTCCTCTTTATGATGCGCCAAATGTTCTCTATAGGTGAAAGATCTGGACTGCAGACTGGCCATTTCAGTACCCGGATCCTTCTCCTACGCAGCTATGATGTTGTGATTGATGCAGAATGTGGTCAGGCATTATCTTGTTGAAAAATGCAGGGTCTTCCCTGAAAGATATGACGTCTGGATGGGAGCATATGTTCTAGAACCTGAATATATTTTTCTGCATTGATGGTGCCTTTCCAGACATGCAAGCTGCCCATGCCACACGCACTCATGCAACCCCATACCATCAGAGATGCAGGCTTCTGAACTGAGCGTTGATAACAACTTGGGTTGTCCTTGTCCTCTTTGGTCTGGATGACATGGCGTCCCAGATTTCCAAAAAGAACTTTGAATCGTGACTCGTCTGACCACAGAACAGTCTTCCATTTTGCCACACTCCATTTTAAATGATCCCTGGCCCAGTGAAAACGCATGAGCTTGTGGATCTTGCTTAGAAATGGCTTTTTCTTTGCACTGTAGAGTTTCAGTTGGCAACGGTGGATGGCACAGTGGATTGTGGTCACTGACAATGGTTTCTGGAAGTATTCCTGAGCCCATTCTGTGATTTCCTTTACAGTAGCATTCCTGTTTGTGGTGCAGTGTCGTTTAAGGGCCCGGAGATCACTGGCATCCAGTATGGTTTTACGGCCTTGACCCTTACGCACAGAGATTGTTCCAGATTCTGAATCTTCGGATGATGTTATGCACAGTTGATGATGATAGATGCAAAGTCTTTGCAATTTTTCGCTGGGTAACACCTTTCTGATATTGCTCCACTATCTTTCTGCGCAACATTGTGGGAATTGGTGATCCTCTACCCATCTTGGCTTCTGAGAGACACTGCCACTCTGAGAAGCTCTTTTTATACCCAATAATGTTGCCAATTGACCTAATTAGTGTTAATTGGTCTTCCAGCTCTTCGTTATGCTCAAATTTACTTTTTCCAGCCTCTTATTGCTACTTGTCCCAACTTTTTGGGGATTTGTTGACACCGTGAAAATTTGGATCAATGTATTTTTCCTTTTAAAATGATACATTTACTCGGATTAAACGTTTGATCTGTCATCTACGTTCTATTACAAATAAAATATTGACATTTGCCATCTCCACATCATTGCATTCAGTTTTTATTCACAATTTGTTTAGTGTCCTAACTTTTTTGGAATCCGGTTTGTATTTTAGTTAGTAACTATTCACTGCTGCTACATCTGCCCATAAGCTATAGACCTATGTCCATCAAACTCAGATTTTGGCAGGTTAAGTCGACCATCTAATGCAGGGATCTGCAACATTTAGCACTCCAGCTATTGTGAAACTACAATTCCCAGCATGCTCTATTAATTTCCATGTGAGTTCTTAAAGAGCAAAGCAAGTATGCATGCTGGGAGTTGTAGTTTCATAACAGCTGGAGTGTCGGAGGTTTTCTACCCCTGATCCAATGTATATGGGGTTTCCCCATGCTTTCCTGTGATAGATTCCAGGAAGAGATTAGAGGAGGGGCAGTTTTTAAATCTTTAACTGAGCTAAGCAGGTCAAGAATTCAAAACTGCCTGATCAGTATCTTTAATGATCTGGTCTAACTTATTAAGACGTAAAAACCTTTTTAGCCTCCATTGAAGTTACAATTTTTTTTAATTTTTTTTTTTTTTTTTATTGGGTATAGCCAAATTTTATGTTTCAATTTACATTTATTTTTTCCTAAAGTCAATTTTTTTTGTTTTTTCAGTTTATTTTTTGTTGAACTGCTCTAATGTGAGATTACAATGTCTAGGTGTTGTTTTGTGTTAGTGTGATGCGCATGTTGAAGTATACAATATCTGGTATGACATTTTGGTAACTTACGGTGATGTAGTGGTCACGATCCGACCGGCTATTTTCATGTAGAAATCCCAAAGAGTGATCTAGCTCATCTTGTATGATTCCTCTTTGTATGTAATTGGGGGGCTAAAAAAATACAGGTTGAGCTACTCGAGTTCACCCCCAGAATAGGATCAACGCCTGAAAGAACAGAGAAAAATGAATTTAGAGGTAGGTCACTTCAGAATGACTGGTGAGGTTTAGAACAACTTTTTCTTAAATGGGATTACAGATGAAAAGGTCCATGACAACCAATCTGTGTTAGGTTATTAGTCTCCATTTTAACTCTAAATTTAAGTGATTGAGTGATAGTTACAGCTTATTTAAATGAGAGATCTGATAAAGAACATGAACAAATGGGACTGTTAATAGACTTTTTTTTTTTTTTTTCTAATAAAGAACAACCACTTTAAGAGGAACTGGCTGGTCAAAAAATGTGTCCCTTGATTAGTGATAACAGAAATGGCAATATTCAAATTTGTGATATTTCACGAATATTTGTCATAAATTAGCAAATTCAAGAATTCGCAATTTACTTGATGTAATATTTGTGTAATGCACGCACAATACAGGCGTGGGTCACTTTTGCTACATTTTTCAAGCTGCTAGAAGTTTCCTGAGACTGGAGAAAATGGTTGGCACGGCAGAACATTGCAATAGCTTTATATGCAGAGAGTGCTCCAATATATTCACGATTGCACAAATCGGCAATTAATGATGCGCATATTTTTGCACAATACATGCCACTTCACATTTTAGCAGGTCTGACTACATATTACAGATTTGGTGCATTTTATTGTTGTGAACTTGTGACAACGCAGCTCTGTCTGCAGCATGTATGTATGGACAGCAGAACCTATCTCCCACTAACTATTTGTATTTATATGAGCTAACTAATGTAATTACACAGCAGAGCACAGCAATGTTGCTGCTATCTCTCTTAGAACTGCAGGGAATTACTGCTGGGGAGGTTCTTGTATTGTAAGGGGTAGGCAACTTTCCTATTGGTTGCTAGGGATGTTGCTAAGCTCAGACAAAGACATTGCAGCCTTCTCATTGGCCCACAAGCAAGAAGGGAGGTTACTGATGAAGAAAAAATCTACAATATTCACAAATACAAACGTATGGCACTATATTCTACATCTTTGCGAATTATCGAAGTGGCGATATTCATTATTAAAATTTGTGATTCTAATATTCGTGCCCAACACTACCCTTGATGGTAGTTATCGAGAATGGCTATAGAAGTTCGATTTCAATATCGTACAATAGCGTTCATGTGTATAAAGAAGGGCTCGGGACAATATTGTTAACTTATCTTGTGGTTTTTACCTGGGCTAAGCTTAGCCTAGGTATTTGAGTTTGTATCAATGCTCTTTGGTAGGATGTCTTTCTGTTCACAAAGACAAATGAGAAGGGCTAATCCCCTAGTACATATGCCCTATTAACAAATTTGAATACACCCTGACCATTGAGGTAGAACCTATAAGACAACATCAAAAAAATGTATTTTGTGATGCTTTGAAAGTTGGGTAATTAGAGTAACTTTTTTAATAAAAATTTTCTCAGTGACAATAGGGGGACATTTTTCACTCTGAGACCAGTGTTTTGCCCTTAAGTAGATTAAATATCTGATCTGAAGTAGGTCACGTGGCAACAACATTAACCATGCCATTTATTTTAAGTGAGGAGACCAAAACCTCCAGGGCCTGATGGGCAAGGTAAGTATAATTCCTGCCACAGGTTCAGCCACATTTGAGGGAATACGGAAAAGGTCTCCATGGGTGAACAATCTGTTTAAGCCCAAAAATATGTACATAGATTCTGCACTGAATTTACTGGATGAATGAGCTCCCCTCCCCCATAAACAGGTTCTGTTTTTCAGCACCTAGTCAAATAAAGATTACATGTATACAAGTGTGGAATCTCTCGGAAGACACCAATTATTAATGTATATAATAAAGATATATGAAATTTGAAGATAAGGTATATGACAGTTGGACAATTCCATCTGCAGGTTTAGGCCATTGACAATTATAAGTTGGTGGCATAATAACCCATCCTTTTCATTGTATCACCACAGAAAATTGTGTGTGCTCTCCTACTTTGGGAGAGAAGAAAACCTCTAAACATGATCTGTAGACAGTGCACTTTGGATGGTCAATTTGGTAAAACAATTGATTTTCTTAGGATTTCAATAGCTACAATATTATATTTTTGCCTGTGCTCGTTGTAAGTTTACCGGTTTTGGACATATAGTTGGCCAGCCTTTTGGCCATTTTTAACTCTACCATTGTGTTTAATTCCTATAGAAAAATGTATCCTCATCTGACCCCCACCACTCCCTTCTGGCTCCTTTCTGTAATCTTCTAAAGGCATCTTATCTTATCTAGTCCCTGGTCTATAAACTTCTGGAGACAGCCCTCAACATTGACCTATCCTCAAGTGGCATGCCACTGAAGTACATATCACCACGAGACTATCCTGAGGAAAGGTCACCATTATTACAATCTCTAAAAATAATAAAACAGATATATTTAATCCCCTTGTATCTGGTAGATGGATAAATATAATGAAACCGTTCTGGTTAAGCATGTAGGACCCTGAAGCACAACCTTGCGTTGTGACATATACTTTTCAGTAGAGCAAGTTCCTCCACATGGCACTGAAATAATGTAAAAGTTAGGTATAGTAATAACTAAAGGACATAAAATACTACAATCAGATAATGTACAATGGCTTTATAGAGCAGAGTTATAAAGTGAAGCTCATAAGATACAATGGAAGATGTTCACATAGACCCTCAAGGGACTCGTATTAGTCATACTGCAGTTTAGGTTGTGTTTTTAATAGACATTTCTTGGCTTGCTAAGTAGGATACCCAGACATTGATGGCTTAGGCTACTTTCACACTAGCGTCAGGCGGATCCGCCTTAAACGGATCCGTCTGAAGGATTTCACAGACGGTTACAAACGGTGATACTTTGGGCGGATCCGATTGAACGGATCCGCTCGTAAAATGGCTCCGTCTATTGCGTCTGCATCCGTTTAGGCATGCGCTCAGCGGATCCGTTTGTCTAATAAAGGTGCCTCCTAAATGTCCTCCCACTTTTATAATCATTAAAAAAAAACAGGTAGACCTCTATTCATGGTCATTTGTAGGTGTGGCTCAGTAGTCCCACTGTAGGTACACCTCTAGTCATTGTAGGTGTGCCTCACAAAGTCCTCCCATTTAGTATTAGAACCTGGTACACCTCAATTCAGACTCATAGTCTATTGGGATCATGTTGCCTGCACACTTGCGTCTCCGGCTGCGGTTTCAAATTCTTAAAGCTAGATGGATGAGACTAGACAGTGAAAGAAGAAGTCGTTATTGGATACACCCGATAAGTTCCAGAAGGATGACCAGAGGTGTTTTTTCAGTACTTTATTTGGAGTTGCGTGCAAATCCAGAAAAATTTAACAATTTTATATGCGCATGACGGTTGAGAGTTATGACCAGCTTCTGCAGCGCATTTCTTCAACCATTTGAAAGGCAAGATACCAGAATGAGAAGGCCCATTTCACCATCAGAGAGGTTAATGGTGACAATAAGGTAAAAAAAAACAAAAAAAACATTTTATATATTGTTTTATATTTGTATATATATGTTTTTTAATATATAATTTTTTGTTTGTGTTTAGGTATCTTGCTACTGGAGAAACCCTAACGTCATTGCATTACCAATATCGTATTGGAATCTCCACACTCTGTGAAATAGTAAAGGATACTTGCCGTGCATTGTGGGCGACATTGCATGAAGACTATATCCCGCATCCAACAACTGAACGATGGATTCAAATAGCGGACAAGTTCATGCAAACCTGCCAATTTCCAAATTGTGTAGGAGCCGTAGATGGAAAACATATACGTATTGTTAAGCCTTCAAAAAGTGGATCAGAATATTTTAATTATAAAAAATATTTCTCAATAATTTTAATGGCAATAGCAGATGCTGAATATCGATTTGTTGCTGTGGATATTGGAGCATACGGACGGACCAATAACTCCATGGCTTTCAAAACCTCCACTATGGGGCGCCGGCTCTATTCAAAACAATTTGGATTACCGCCTGCAAGACCGTTGCCAGGGACAGATGGACCTCCCATGCCATTTGTTGTGGTAGGGGACGAAGCCTTCCAGATGTGTGAAAATCTTTTAAAGCCATACTCCAGCCGTGATTTAAATTCCACCAAACGGATTTTTAATTATAGACTCACAAGAGCTAGAAGACTGGTGGAGTGCGCCTTTGGGATACTTGTCGCAAAATGGCGTGTTCTAAACAAGGCAATTAACCTAAAAGTAGAAACTATTGATCATGTTGTTAAGGCTTGTGTGGTGTTACATAACTATCTATTATCTAATGAACCACTGAGTCTGGACCCTCAAGATGTAGATTGTACACTGACCAGGATGCAAAATGTGTCATCTCGATCTACCGTCGCAATTTCTAGAATGAGGGACGGTTTTGCCAATTATTTTGTCTCAGAAGCAGGTAGAGTGCCCTGTCAAAATAATGTTTTGTAAATGTTATGGTTTATCATTCTAAAAATAAAAATAATCACTACTGTTGTAATGTATTTTTTTCTTTACCTAAAGAGGTCTAGTCATTATGGATAAAGACAGTGTTTATCCAAATGTCCTTTTTTTGGTGTGGTTCCATTTCATGGGTTGATGTCTTCGAATGGGCTCTGTTCACTAATTGCCTCTGAACCCAGGTCAAAGACTACAACATTATGTTAGTTTCCTGTCCCCTGTGGTAATGACGATAATACCGCATCATCTTTGCTAAATATAAAGAAATAATTTAGGCTCTGTAGTATTCTACAGTTGGTGATGATGATCCAATAGTATCGTTAGTTCCACAAGGGCTCATGTGGAGAACAAGATTGGCTCATGAAAAAACTATGTTCATTTGCCAATCAGCTATAACAGTATTTCACAACCAGCGTGCCTACAGCTGTTGCTAAACTACAACTCCCAGCATGACAGCACAGCCTTTGGCTGTGCAGGCATGCTTTGATTTGCAGTTTTGCAATACCTGGAGGCACACTGTTAAGAGCTAGAATATGCTAAATAATCAGCTTTTTGAAAGCAAGTTATTTATTACACTCTAGCAATCATGATCACTACAGGTGTAGACAAAATAATTTTTCTGATAACAAAAATAGAAATACCAAAATTGCAAGAGTTTACTTTACCCACACCTGTAGTGAACATTTTTTATTAAATACAATAACAGACAAAGTTTCATCAGAAAAATAATGATTTTATTTAATATTTTTTAAATAATAATTAATTAATTTTTTAAGCAAAAAAAGTTTTTAGAACTTAGTAAAACGTTTAGGGGAGGTGTAGCGTTGGGGAGTGGACCGTCCTGGACCAGCGGCAGAAGCCCCCCTGTCTTCAGATGTGGACTGAAAATGATGCGCCGTGGGAAAGGATGCAGGATTTCTGGGGGGTGTGGAGAGTGGAAGGGTCGGGAGTTGATTGTTCCCGAGCATGGGACAAAGAATGAGTGGGGAAAGAAGTAGAAGCATGATAGCGAGGTGGAGAGGGAGTTGCAGAAAAAGATGGTAGATTGTACCCATGCTCGGGGGGTTGGGAAAGGGAAGGATGATGTGAATGGGAAGGTAGACTTTGAGCGTGTTGATACACATGGGTTGTGGGGGTAGGTAGTGGGTGGGGGGCAGTGCAGGATTTCCCACAACGCATTCTCCATCATAATACGGAACTCATGCACCTGCTCAGGATTCATTTGGTCCATTCGGGGGACCATGGTTTGCAGGAAATGTTCGTGTTGGGAGAGTTGACGTGCCGACTCCGCCCCCTCCCCTCGGCGTGCCAAGTCTTCCACAACTCGACGCATGTCTTCTGCGAAACCTTTCAGAGCATCAGAAACTATCTCTACAAGGTCCCCATAGTCTTCCCGACGGCTCCTACCTGATCTCCTGCGATTCAACGTAGCTCTCACATTTTCTCGCCATCTTGAGAGCGTACGTTGAAAAGAGGGACCAGGTAGGGGACCAGGATCGACCCGAACAGGTGAATGAGGGACAGGAGGGCTGGTGGTGGCGGCCGGTCCTGGGTCCGCTTCAAGAGAGGGTTCAGGCTCCCGAGTGCTGCTGGTAGTTCTGCAGAGAGAAAAAAAATAAGGCCTTTTATTAAAAAATACAGTATCTAATAACATTTTCTACTAGATGGCTGCATGAGAGAAACATACATATACTTAAAGATAGTTATAAAGATCTAATAAAAAAATAGTGCAATAAATTTAAAAAATAAATAAAATATCAACACGTATAGTTTGGAAATGAAGACGAGACAGAGGGGATATGATGAAATACATTAATGGAATAATGAATGAAAAATGTAGATTTATAAATAAAAAAAATACTATAAGAGGACATAGTTTAAAATGAGGAACAAATATTTAAATTAAATATCTAGAATTTTAGAGAGTAGTGTCTGCAAGGAATAGCCTTTCTCAAGAAGTGGTAGCTACAAATACAGTGAAGGAGTTTTTAGCATGCATCGGAAAAGGCAGAAGGCCATCCTTCATATTGTAGCAAGGTTATAGTATACTGAATATTGGGCAGACTAGATTCGTCCCTAAAAAAATTGTATGGCGAAAATACATTGAATGCTACTATAGGTCAGAATCGTATTATGAAGAAGGAATTATTGGAATGGCAAACGTGTCTCTTCCTTCGGCTAATGCAATACTCCATTTCAACCCATGCCTATACATTCCTTGAAACTACAATCATACAGCAGCACAATATAGAAATTTTTCAACAAAACTTGAGATCCATTTTCCAGACCTGATCTATTGTTCCTTTTTGACCTTTGCTTGACAAATTTTAGATAACTGAATCAGAGAATGATTTGTCTCACACAACCTTGTCAAGAGTTGATTCTGGATCTATTGTAACTGTAGACCATAATAGGACAAGTGAGAAAAAAGTTGTCATAGAATCCTTTGACTCACAAATCCTATTACAAACAGAAGTCAAGGTCTATTGTTCCTTTCTGTCCTTTATTGAATGAGCTAAAGAAATACGAATTTCCTTTGTCTCACACAACGTTCAAGACAGAAGTCTTGATTTCTTGAAACTTTAGACCATAATAGGACAAGTGAGATAAAGTTATGAAAGAATCCTTTGTATCACTAATCCTATTACAGACAGAAGTCAAGGTCTATTGTCCCTTTACTGAACAATGTTGAATGCAAAGATGGGAGAATCCTTTGTCTCTACCAAACCTTTCAGGAAAAAAAAATCAATAAAGACAATTCATAAATTAAAAAAATGTAAACAATTACCTTCGAAGGCCCAGCATCAGACGCAGAAACCCCAACGCCTCATTGTGGGCGTAGGGCTTCTGTCGTCTGGCTCCAGAGCCACTCGGGGCGTGAACCTCACGATTGTACTCTCTCTTGAAGCTGTCCCGGATTGACCGCCACCGAGTGATAATCTTGTCCACTGTTGAAAAAAAATAAAAAAAATGTTAGTGTAATGTATTATTGTTGGGGTTACCTTTTATACATGACTGAAAGTTGTACTTACCACATTCTTTTTGGTCCGCCGCAGAGAGATCCTCCCAGCCAGAGACGAATTCTTCGCCAATATCCCTCCAGAGCCGCTGGGTCAGATGATGGTCTGCATGTTGGCGGTCGGAGGGGTCCCATAGTGAGGGACGAGCCTCCACCAGTTGGATAAGGAGTTCATTCTCACTGCTGGGAATGACTAACTCCCTATCTTCCCTGGTGGAGACTGCAGAAACCTTGAATAAAAAAAAAAAATAAAAAAAAAATTAATAATCTCTCAAAAGGAATTGAAATTTTAAATACCCAAGTATATAATACTTACACATCCCCGACCGCCACGGCCTCTGGAGGGGACTGGGGGATTCTTTCCGGCGGATCTTGTAGAAGTTTCCTTTAAAAAATAAATATATTAGGTTAAAAAATGAAACCTATAAAATAATAAAAATATATTGAAATTTTCTTACTTCAGTCCGGTCCTGGTCCATAACAGCTACACCTCCCCGTGGTGAACCCTGTGATTCTTCAGAATAACTTCGCGTTGGTGATGGCCTTGGGCTTGGTGATGGCCTTGGGCTTGGTGATGAATCACTTGAAGATGGAGACTATAAAAAAAAAAAGATAAAGTACATATATATATATATAGATATATAGATATATAGATATATATATGTTTAATGAAAATAGAAGTTGATGAGTATACTGTGGAGGTTGTCCAATTTCGATGATAACCATATTTGAAATTTTATCACGGTGGGAATATGTTTTGACCCCCCAAAAAATTTGAAAGTTATAAAATAATAGGTCAGAAAAAATAATATTGTGCGGTATGGGGTCCACATGGTGACATAGTGCGGTATGGGGTCCACATGGTGACATAGTGCGGTATGGGGTCCACATGGTGACATAGTGCGGTATGGGGTCCACATGGTGACATAGTGCGGTATGGGTCCCACATGGTGACATAGTGCGGTATGGGGTCCACATGGTGACATAGTGCGGTATGGGGTCCACATGGTGACATAGTGCGGTACGGGGTCCACATGGTGACATAGTGCGGTACGGGGTCCACATGGTGACATAGTGCGGTACGGGGTCCACATGGTGACATAGTGCGGTACGGGGTCCACATGGTGACATAGTGCGGTACGGGGTCCACATGGTGACATAGTGCGGTACGGGGTCCACATGGTGACATAGTGCGGTACGGGGTCCACATGGTGACATAGTGCGGTACGGGGTCCACATGGTGACATAGTGCGGTACGGGGTCCACATGGTGACATAGTGCGGTACGGGGTCCACATGGTGACATAGTGCGGTACGGGGTCCACATGGTGACATAGTGCGGTACGGGGTCCACATGGTGACATAGTGCGGTACGGGGTCCACATGGTGACATAGTGCGGTACGGGGTCCACATGGTGACATAGTGCGGTACGGGGTCCACATGGTGACATAGTGCGGTACGGGGTCCACATGGTGACATAGTGCGGTACGGGTCCACATGGTGACATAGTGCGGTACGGGGTCCACATGGTGACATAGTGCGGTACGGGGTCCACATGGTGACATAGTGCGGTACGGGGTCCACATGGTGACATAGTGCGGTACGGGGTCCACATGGTGACATAGTGCGGTACGGGGTCCACATGGTGACATAGTGCGGTACGGGGTCCACATGGTGACATAGTGCGGTACGGGGTCCACATGGTGACATAGTGCGGTACGGGGTCCACATGGTGACATAGTGCGGTATGGGGTCCACATGGTGACATTAGACTTTAACATTTTAAAATACTGCAGAATGTCACAATAGCATGTACTTACTACTTCTTCAATCCTGCCTTTTTTTTCAGACATCTGTTGAAAAATAATTTAAATATTTGTTTTAATGTGAAATAACATAATTGACCGATATAATCTCAATTTTTAAACTTACTTTTTGAGCAAATTTGGTCATTTGTTTTGATTTTAATTCTGGAATGTAGGAGTTGCTAAAAAGAAAAAGAAAAAGAAAAAAATTAAAAATTAAATACATACTTTTAAACTTTCAATAGTTAAAATCTGTTTGTGATGTGTGCCCACCGCCAATGCCTGCATTGCCATCTACATCCACCTATTATCTGAATTTTTCCCGTTGCTAGATTTGACATACCACACACGTGCAATAACTGCAAGCTATGCCCTAGGCCAGTGATAGACAAACTGCGGCTCTCCAGCAGTTGCAGAACTACAACTTCCAGCATGAAAAAAATGCCTAGATCTTTCAGCCTACAGCAGAGCATGATGGGAGTTGTAGTTTTGCGACAGCTGTAGAGCCGCAGTTTGCCTATCATTGCCCTAGGCAATGTACTTTGGTCACACCCACATTTCCCATCAAACATAAATCCTATATATCTCTAGCCAACCCCACACACCATAATCATAAACCATTACAATATTGAAAATCTATCACAGCCATGTGCTCGTCTGCAGCTGTAGTTTGTAGGCCCAATATCACTGCTATATATGCCACATGACACGTTCATTTATAGTGCGCCTATAGAATGACCAAACAAACTTTTCTCAAACAATTTGCCTATTCAATCCCTCAAAACAGAATCCACCTCGCCATGTGACATTCTGACACCTATACTGACATATTTCAGACCCATGCTCAATACGAAACCATCCGACATGCCATTGCACCCACAAAACTTCGCTGACATCTGCTAAAAAATGCCCATGATAGTGCCTTTATATGCCCCCATGATAGATAGAAAGATTACTAGAAAATTGAAAGAAAAAAAGGAAGAAAAATAGAAAAAACAGACAGAAGTTTCATGTACATACCTGTTATTGAACTTGGGGGTCCAAAATGGCCGCTGGGTGTGCAGGGGGAGGAGAAAGGCAGAAGAAGGGAGAAGAAATGCAGGGGGAGGTTAAAAATCATTCTGAGCATGCTCAACTAGTAAATTTTAAAGTGAACGGATCCGCTTCAGACGGAGCCATGAGAGACCATCACAGACGGATCCGTCCCCATTGACTTCTATTGATAGTTCAGACGGATCAGTTCGCCTCCGCACGGCCAGGCGGACACCCGAACGCTGCAAGCAGCGTTCAGGTGTCCGCCTGCGGAGCGGAGGCTGAACGCCGCCAGACTGATGCATTCTGAGCGGATCCGCATCCATTCAGAATGCATTGGGGCCGTACGGATCCGTTCGTGGCCGATTGGAAGAGCCTTCAAACGGATCCTTCAAGCGGACAACCGAACGCTAGTGTGAAAGTAGCCTTACATGCTTGACAGAGTTCAGCTCCACTAGGGACTTTTTCCAATGTTTACCAAATCGCTCTCTAGTTTTTTTTTTAACTAGTGCATATATTTTTATATTTTTATTCGCTTGAACCTCGTCTGTTACGAGGCACTGAATCCCTTAGAGGAAATAGCGCCATCACGAACACATTCCTTCAGCATCTAGTTACTGAAAACTATTTCTGTAGAATTTTGTGTACTGCCACATGTGGTGTTCAGCAAGACAGGAGCTCTCCTAGTCCATTGTAGATCCTAATGTAGTCTGAGGTACATGGAGAGCTTTGAAGACTGAAGTCATGAAATGTCAAGTAAATCTGAAATAAAAGCCAAGAACACTCTTTTGTAAATTTGTAGAATTTTCACATAGGTTAACCTGTTTGCATCAACGTGCTATAACCTAAAGATGCCCAACAACCACCAATTTTAAAACCTATAGTTTGGATTATACATGGTAATTTTTATTTAATGAGTTTAACATCAACGTGATTGGATCTGATCCAATTCACAGCTGGCCTACTGAATTTTATTGGTGCCATGTTATCTTTTAATGTCCTCAATGGTGGGTGTGCTGAATAATAAATCACCAGCTGCTAGGTTACTCCTATGTTACTGCCAGGGGTACAAACAATGGCACCAAATGTCATTAGCAATTTTTTAGGGATCATTTAAAGCAACAATCTTTTACTCACTGACCTCAAAATTCCTCTTCTGATACCAGAAGACACATACCTTACTAAAAATCAGCAAATGCCTGTGTACAATGGCTTTATAGAGCAGAGTTAAAAAGTGAAGATCATAGCCGCTATGGAAGACTTTAACATGGACCCTAAAAGGACACATTTAAAAATTTCTAGGATGTGTTCAATACATGTTTCTTCGATTTGCTATGTTGAATACATAGGGCCAGATTTATCATTAGCTCAGGTCAGAATAATGGAGTGAAAGTCCCAAAAAATGCGCAAACGCTAAAACTGCGCACAAATTTGCGACTATTTTCTGCTCTGCACTATGCTCGCCAGTTTTCTAAAAGTGGGCGTGTTTTCTTATGTAAATGAATCTCTAGACAGATTTACTATTGGGACTATTTAAAAAGTCGCATTTTCACTCCAGTGAGGACCATGCTTATCTTATGAGACTTTTTAATAGAACATGCAACTTTTTCATAAAAACGTGCAAATTTTGTAAAGCTGCTTACTGACGGATAAACTGCTACCGTCAAACCACATTTATTACAGTCTTAAAGGGCCGATCATATTAGCCATATGTGAAAGTGGAGTGAGCTGTCAGTCATGATAAATCTGGCCCATAGACTGTGTGTGTGTGTGTGTGTGTGTGTGTGTGTGGAGATATTTTACTCCAGTAGACAGGGGGTGTCGGTGCATGCAGTATAGAGGCAAATGGAGTCCAGGTAACTAAGCAAAAGTGTTTATTTCACATTTGCTCAAACAGGAAAAACAAGTCACTTGGTGTTAAATCGCACACAAAATAGAGCTTCGCCTGGCTCCTTTACTTGAATAAGTCCTGGCCAATCGCACAGCCACAAAGTATTCTCGCAGGTTGCTGGGCGCTATGTACGCCTGTGTCAGGGTCCAGGCATCAGCTCCACACACTGCAAAAACAACCCCACAGCTGAGGTTGCTGCCTGGGAACTTAAATCCCAGCTCCAAAACCTGGTTTTGGAATGTGGGGAGTAGGCACCCGCCCAACTCTTTACCTACTCCCAATAAAAGCCAGCCCGGTTTGGCCTTGCAGCCATACTAAGTATTAAAGGTGTCAACAGCTTCTGACGTTAACACACAAAATCCGTCTTTTACCTCAATGTCACTGAGGTTCCTGGCCTTGGTATCTGCCATCCATTACGGTACCCTGCACCTTACCACATAACTATTTCTCCCCCCCCCCCTTGTTCAACCCTGAGGAAGTGGACAACCGAAACAGTGTACCTGGGAGAGGGCGTCCGCATTTCTCAGTAATCGGCCAGCTTTGTGTTCCACCATAAATTTTGTAATTCTGCAGAGACAGAAACCACCTGGTGACTCGAGCATTCCTCTTTGGCCTGGCTCATCCACGAGATGGGAGTGGTCAGTCACCAGGCAGAAGCTTCTGCCCAACAGATAGTAACTAAGAGCCTCGAGTGCCCATTTGATGGTGAGGCTCTCCCTCTCCACTATACTATACCTGGTTTCGGCTGGGGTGAGTTTACGGCTGAGAGACAATGGGATGCTCCTCCCCATTGACTTCCTGAGACAGTACAGCCCCAAGACCAACCTCAGAGGCATCAGTCTGAACTATGAACTCATTTTTGAAATCTGAGGTTGTTCATTCAGCAAAGCGTCTGACTTGCGCCCCTCTTAATTACCCTGTCAGTGGCGCAGCTATAGTGGCAAAGTGGGGCACAAACCTCATGTAATATCCCATAATTTCCAGGAATAATTTTACCTGCTGAGTAGTGACAGGCCGGGGCCAATTTCTGATTGCCTCAATTTTGTGTACCTGAGGTTTTAGAACTCCGCGACCAATTACATATCCCAGATACTTATTTTTTTGGGGGGGATTCACGGTTAAGCCTGCCTTCCTAAGTAGTGTTGATCACAAATATTTGAATTTCGAATTTTTATCGTGATTAATTACAACTATTAAACAAAAAAGGTTATAGCACCGTATTGGCAAAATTTCTCTACATTAGTTTTTTAAAATATTTGCTATATTGCTATATATTCTTGTTTTAGAATTTTACGAATATTCTAAAAACTAATATATAGCACTAGATCAAATATAGTTATTTCGGAAATTCAGATTTGAAGTAAATTTGTTTGGTTTCGATTCGCACAACACTAATCAAATCTTTAATGTGCCAGCTAAAATGATTTTCTTGGCAAACCATGCCGATTTAATCTGGGCAGGGTGCTGCCAGCAGACTATCTTTATGGGAACAAATGATCAGTGGTGATTGTTCATCCCTATGCAGAGGACATAATTGCTGTATACAGATGAACTGCAGCTAAATGATCAGGCAAAGCTGTTGAATGAAATGCTCTCAATCATGGTCCTGAACATCTTCCCATGTAATAGTCCTTAAGCTTCATTCAAAAAAGGAATATTTGGTCCATGTAGGATCTTCAGTACATGAGATGTATATTTAGAACCAAGAGTTCATGTTGCGTTCTTCAAGGTCAGGAAAGCTTTTGCCATTTTTATTTTTTGAAAGGCTTAGAAGATCTCACAGGGAAGGATTTGATCCTAGTCTTGCCTCTAACGATGGGCATACACATTTGATTAAAGTACGGTGATGGTTGGACAACTGCTGAAGGAATGATTATCTGGTAAACAATAGTTGCGCAGACACAGCCATACACATTTTAAACCATACGGTCTATTAGAGGTTAATACTAGTCATACATGTTCATTGACCCTGATCAAAAGATCAGTGAGCTTTCTGGAAATATTCTTTCACACTGATGAACTAGCGCGCTATAGACAAATTAAAAAAATGGTCAATAGGCATCTGTTAGCTAAGGGTACTTTCACACTAGCGGCACGGACCTCCGGCAGGCTGTTACGGTGGGTGAACAGCCTGTCGGATCCATCCTGCCGCTAGTGTGAAAGTACCCTTAGCTAACAGATGCCTATTGACCATTTTTTTAATTTGTCTATAGCGCGCTAGTTCATCAGTGTGAAAGAATATTTCCAGAAAGCTCACTGATCTTTTGATCAGGGTCAATGAACATGTATGACTAGTATTAACCTCTAATAGACCGTATGGTTTAAAATGTGTATGGCTGTGTCTGCGCAACTATTGTTTACCAGATAATCATTCCTTCAGCAGTTGTCCAACCATCACCGTACTTTAATCAAATGTGTATGCCCAACACTTGGATATCATGTAAAGAGATATGAATTCATTGTAGGAGTTATATGTGCAGTGATATATATTATATAATATTTTTTTATTTTTTATTATAGAGAATAATTTGTTAAGTTGAGGGTCCTTTCCTTTTTAAAGGGAGTCTGTCACCTTATTACGCTAAGCATAGTGTCATGTAGTGCTTGCAGAGACATTTAGTGTTACCCTTAATATATTACTTTCCAGTTAAGTATGTAGATTAGTTATTTGGACCAATGGCGATGGGCCCTTTTCCTTCAGTGCAACCTACAATAAGAGGCGCAGTATCACTTGGACACCTCCTTGTTACAATTCTGTTGGAAATCAGAATGAATCGCGCAAATCCTCCTCTATGCCATCAGTTCCAGTACAAACTATTAATAGTAAGCCACTGTTTTATCAACAATTGTGATCCTGCTCCCTTTTACCACATTTTTTTGACAATCATTCAGTTGTCCCCCACCAATGTGAAGTCAGTCATCAAGGCGTGTGTTCTCCTCCACAATTTTGTTTGGATCTATGATGCCACAATGGATCTCCTTGAGGAGTGCACATAATTTTGGGACTGTCAGTGATGGGATGCCAGTAGGAAGGCCCAGATATTCTGGGTCTTCGAGTCTGCGAGCAGTTTGCCAATTCTGTTTCCTCACATGGTGCTGTACCTTGGCAGCAAAGCTGTCTTCTTAGCAGAGCTTTAGTTTTTTTAATTGTATGTTCACTTTTAAAGTTTGCCTAATTTGAAACCTTTAGTTTTTTTAGTTAGGGACCCGCAAGTTGATGAGGACCCTTGACGTGGGTTGCGGGCTTAAGTATTTTGCACAAAATACATGTGTCATTAATCGGTGTTAATTTTGTGCAAAGTACAAACCAATACCTCATTTTTCTAATGAACCAATCGGAACAAAAGTTTTGGGTCTAGTCAAATATCTGGATACAGTGTGGATACTTGGACAAACTTTGTTTGTAAAACCCAGCTTTTAGCAAACCATCATATATATTCTAACTGAATTATTGTACCTAGCTCCTTTTACATACTCAAGGTTGCAGTTTTGGATTTGCTATGAGGAACAAAGCTAGTATTGTGTGGTATAAGAATTTGCCCCAAAAAATATTTAAAGGGGTTTTCTGGGCCAGACTTTGGATGACCTGTCCTTAGGATGGTTTATCAATATCATGTTTGACCTCCAACGATCTGATATTGATTACCCATTTAGAGGATAGGTTATCCAAATTACGGCCCGGAAGCAGCCATTGACCTCTCTTGGATGAAGTCTCCCTTTCTCGCACTACCTCTCCGGCGTGGAACCCTGATTTGCCGATAACCGTGATCAACATGGTAGGCGCAGAAAAGAACAACAAAAGTTGATAGAGAAGATATCCAATTGGATCGAGGACGTCACGGGGACGTGCAATAAGGCAGAAGTTATCTAGAGTCAACAAAGCGGCATTAGGGCCTCTCTTGTCTAACGTTTCCAAATCCAAAATACCTCAGTGACATTCCTTATAATTTTGTATTAATTCCAATAACAGGGCATCTTAAGAGTCCTGTATTGTTGTTTATCGTTACTACCTCCCCAATTCGGGAGTAGGTAATTGCCGCTTGCCCCTTCCTTTACTTGGAAGCTTTGGCTTCAATAATTTACCCCACGTTTCCGCTCGATCACTTTTAAATTTCATTCATTGACCTCCCTTGGATGTGGTATCCCTTTCTCAGGCTCCCTCTCCAGCAGTGGAACCCTGATTCGCTACGAACCGTGATCAACATGGTAGGCGCAGAAAACATTGAAAGTTGATAGAGAAGATATCCAATTGGATCATGGACATTGCGGGGACGTGCAACATGTTGGAGCAGTATGTGTGCACACACCTACACGTACTGACTGATAGGTCTGCCCCCTTCAACTTCTGGGTCTCCAAATTGGGCACATGACCTGAGCTTGTCCTTTACCACTTGGAGGTGTTGGCCTGCCCTGCCGCCAGTGTATTGTCTGAACATTTATTTAGCACGGCTGGAGGGGGTTATCACAGGTTATATTACCCAATGTTTTGGGGTGTACCCTAATTTAAACAAATAAATTAAAATCAAAAAGCAGTGTAGGCTACCTGCTCATCTTCCACCTATACCGCCACATCCACCGCCGCCTCAACCTCCTACTCCATATGGACCTCGTCCTCCTAGATCAAGATTATATTTTTTTTTTGCGCATTTTGTTATTTTAAATCCTATTCATATAGCCCTTTTACATTACTTTTTTTTTTTTGGGACATTTTAGTACTCCAAAGTTCGGGTCCCCATTGACTCTGAGATAGATAAATATATAGAGAGCTGCACCTTTACCTGTGAGGCCCATCATTGACTTTATATTGGAGAGGCCATGCTATGCTTGGTTTAATGTAACACCCACTCCTCTAGTCAGGCCGCGGTGCTCGTTTTTCATGCTATTAGTTATACATTAGGAAAAATAGCTCAGTTATAGTGCTGTTGTGTAGTTTAGTATTATGTTGTGTTTTTGTCTTGTCGGATCTAGTGCTCCAGTTGTCTAGATACTGTAATTACTGTCTGTAAATAGATTGTATCAATACTCTTATTGAGCCATTCCCATCTCTATTAATGTAACTCATTACTAATTAGTTGCCCCCACACCAGACTCTCCTCTCTCCGGTCTATCCTGAACACAGCAGCCTGACTGTTCTAACTAACTGCTACTCCAATGCCTTCGCCCTTGCCAGTCACTACTCCGATGCCTCTGCCAGAATATTCGAATTGTAAAATTTTATTGCGAATATCGTCACTTTGATGATTTGCGAATATTTGGAATATAGTGATATATACTCGTGATTTTTTTTTTTTTTTTTTTTTTTTATATCGGTACACATGATCCCTCCCTGCTTCTAGCTTGTGGGCCAATGAGAAGGCTGCAATATCTTTGACTTTAGGAGTAGTGTTGATTGTGAATTTTTGTAATGAGAATCAAAGAGGATCGTGAAAACTCAGATCCAATGATATATTCTAACCCCCAGGCGTTCCCATGGTGACGGGGATGCTTGTCGGGGAGGAGTATGCCAAAGTGGAATAACTGTACAGATGAATATATTCATTTTTTAGAATATTCATCCTTTTTTTTTTTTTTTTTTTTTAACTTTTTGTTATATTCTAAAACAAGAATATATAGCAATATAGTGAATATTCAACAAAAAAAGTAGAACAATTTTGCTAATATAGTGCTGTAATTTTTTTTTTCAATCTAAACTTCAGATGAGAAAATAATTACAACTATTAGACAAAGATTATAGCACTATACTAGCTAAATTACTCTATAATCTATTTTTTTTTTTGAATATTCGCTATATTGCTAGATTTGTTTTTTAGAATATTCGTCTTTTTTTCCATCTGAAGTCATGATTCCAACCTGCTTAAGTGAAGCAGGGAGGAATCATGACTTCAGAGGGGGAAAAAAGATGAATATTCTAAAAAAGAATATATTCAATATAGTGCTATATATTAGTTTTTTAGAATATTCGTAATATTCTTAAACAAGAATATATAGCAATATAGCGAATATTTTTTTTTTACATCAGTACACATGATCCCTCCCTGCTTCTAGCTTGTGGGCCAATGAGAAGGCTGCAATATCTTTGACTTTAGGAGTAGTGTTGATTGCAAATATTCGGAATGCTAATTTCCGTAATGCGAATTTATACAATCTAATAATTTGCTATATTGCTATTTATTGTTTTAGAATATATATATATTTTTTTAACCTGTACAGTTGTTCCACTTTGGCATACTCCTCCCTGACAAGTGTCCCTGTCACTATGGGAACACCTGGGGGTTAGACTATACCATCGCATCTGAGTTTTCACGATCTCGATGATTCGCATTACGAAATTAGCATTATGAAAATTCTTATTACCAAAATTTGCATTACGAAAAGTTGCAATCAACACTACTCCTAACAAATATTTGAATTTGCGAATATTCGTGAAATATCGCAAATTCGAATGACCCCTGCCGCTCATCACTGCCTCTGCCCTGTGCCAAGAAAAGGAGGCAGCATGACCGGTATAAAAAGTCCCTTTAATGGGAACCGCCAAGTGAACAAGTGTGCAACAGGTTGTGACGTTTCGGCTGATCCACAGCCTTTATCAAACACAATGTGAAATCTAAAAGTACCTGTTTAAATACATTAAAACACACCCACTCACACAGGAGTGGCCAATAACATAGTGAATAAGGTGCTGATGTCATCAAGGATGCGTCCTCTGGTGCTCCTACTAAGTGTCTCAATCTACATCAATCATAGGTATCGTATCCATTGCCACACATACCTTCAGGGCACACATGTTCCTTGGCGTTCCCAGGCTGCCGGTGCGCATGTCAGGGTTTTCTTCTGATCAAACACCCGGTCACTCCCCTGTTCTATGTACTTCCCAAGATGCATAAAAGCTTGGTCGATCCCCTTGGCCGGCCGATCGTGTTGGGCAGGGGATCGATTTTTAGCAATATAGCTATATTCCTTGATAGGGTGTTGTGGGTCCATGCCACCAGCGCCCCTTCCTACATCAGGGACACCAGCCATTTTTTATTGAAGCTCAGAGATCTGAGCCTACCTGCCAACCCTATCCCTGTCAGTTTTGACGTAGTCTCTCTATATACCTCCATAGAACATACATACGGGTTGAATGTCGTCGATGTGGCCCTGGCCAGCACCGGGCTCTCCCTGGGTGGCCATGGGTTTGTCCTCCATCTCTTAGAGGTGGTCCTGAGGTGGAATTATTTCCGCTTTGGGGGCACCTACTAACAACAATTGTGTGGAGTGGCCATGGGCTCGAACGCGGCACCCACGTACACCAATATGTTTATGGCGGAGGTGGAGGACAGACTCATCTATCAAGCGGCCCTGTTTGGGAAAGCCCGGTGCTGGTGGCGCTACATCGACAACATTTTTGTGGTGTGGGGAGGCTCTCATGGTGAACTACAACATTTTTTTGAATTCCTTAATGGCATGGTGCCTGGGTTGGGGTTCACCATGACAATGTTGACAGTCTCTCTTCAATTTTTGGATGTGATGGTACACATCAGGGAGGGGGGGCATTGAAACTGATATCTTCCACAAACCGATAGACAGGAATAATCTGTTAGAGTTCAGGAGTAATCACCCACGACGGATGGTGGAGTCGTTGCCCTGGAGCCAGATGCTGAGGGTGAGACGGGTGGTATCGGGGGATGAGCGATTTGGGACTAGGGTGGAGGAGATGGGGAGGAAGTTCCTCGAGAGGGGATATCCACGACGATTGGTGGAGAGGATCTCACAAAAAGTTGGGGAGGTTGACCGGGAGTCCACGTTCCAGGGAAAGAAGGAGAGGGACCTTAAACGGATCCCGTTTGTTTCAACATATGGAACCAACAGTGGCGACATAGCGCGTATTATACGCAAAGAGTGGCATATCTTGCAAAAAGGGTTACCCATGATAGAGGAATTTGTGGGCTTCCCCATGATGGCATATAAGAGAGGGGCCAACCTGCATGATAAATTGGTGAGAACCGAGGTTGGTGAGCCACATGGGGATGGGCAGAGGTATCTGGCACCAAGGAAGTTGGGATGTTTTCCCTGCCTTGGTTGTTGCAACTGCGGCAACATGTTAAAGGGAGATACCTTTGCCCATCCCTATAGTGGCAAGCCCTATAAGATTAAAAACTTCTTTACATGCAGATCATGGGACGTGATATATATGATCACGTGCCCGTGTGGCCTCATTTACATTGGGGAGACCACAATGGAAGCCAGGGAAAGTATCAACTCCCATAAGAGCAATATTCGTAGGGCCCAGATTGATAAGCCGGTGGCGAAACATTTTCTGGAACGTGGACACTCTGTCAACCAACTCCGGTTTAGAATCATTGATTCTGTCGGCCCTCTGAGATGTGGGGGGGGGGGATAAGGATCAGATTCTACGTAAAAAGAAGCTTAAGTGGATCTTTGAGATGAGAGCCCTTCAACCATTTGGAATGAACATGGTTTTCTCAGTGACAAATGTGTAATAATTCTGCCCTGTGCCTGTCGCTACTCTGGTGCCTCTGCCCTGTGCCTGTCGCTACTCTGGTGCCTCTGCCCTGTGCCTGTCGCTACTCTGGTGCCTCTGCCCTGTGCCTGTCGCTACTCTGGTGCCTCTGCCCTGTGCCTGTCGCTACTCTGGTGCCTCTGCCCTGTGCCTGTCGCTACTCTGGTGCCTCTGCCCTGTGCCTGTCGCTACTCTGGTGCCTCTGCCCTGTGCCTGTCGCTAAAAACACATCCTCTAATCTTAGTCTTCCTCACTTGCCTCATATTCAACACGTCCCGTGCATTTCGAAAAGCACTACAGATATTGGCTGGTGACTGGCTTATGCAGCTTTATATCTGTAACACCCTAGAGTGGTGTTACCATTCCTGGACTCTGCTATGATCTCTGATGGGCTAACATAATTGTCATCTGTGTGTTTCTCTCCAGGTCCTCTACATTGTGCAAATATAGCATCTTTCTATTTATTACATGTAATATGCCTTGTTCACCAGCGTATATGGCAGAGCTAAACTTGGATAGAATGGAACTCACCATTCTATTCTACCCCCTTTGGGCAGAAGTGGGTGAGTCCTTCTTGCTACCAGAAGGAGGGGGGGGGTGGCAGTTCTAGTTTGTTCTGATTCGGACTCTATGTTGGAGCCAAGAAGACCTGAATGAAGTAGCAATCAAAGGAAATTGTTCTTTGGCTGAAAATAAGTTGTTTACTGAGTGTCAGGAGGGGAATAACAGTCGACAGGACCCCATTTAACGATACCAGAGCCGATCTGAAGTACAGAAACCAAACTAAAGCACAGTTTAGTGCAGCATAAAGAAGGAAAACAAAGTTAGTAAGCAAGCCTGTCAATATAGAAGAGAAAGCAGAGTTGAGTTTGCCTGCCAGTTTATGCCAAAGCCTGCTGAAACGAAGACGAAGCCAATTGTACTGTCTTCTCTGCATAGTTTGTTAATGTGTGTGCTCATGTGTGTGCCTTCAGCACCATCTAGTGACCTTTAGCTGTAAGTGCATCTTCTGCCTTGTTAAGTTATGCATATTCATTAGGTCACCTGACTTCCTGCTCACAGTGCTTTCTGGGAACGAGACAAGCTCCTGCTTCCTTTTCTCCTCACCTCATGGAAGGAGCAGCTGCACATTGTGTGTCTCTTACTATAGCATTGTCGGTAAGGGATTTATTTTATGTTTTTGTATTGGTTTTGTGTCCCTTGTGCTGTATACCCAGTTCTTGTATGTTCATTTTCCTATAGTTTACCTTATCTACTGCCAGATAACTAAAGACCACAGACTACAGAAAAAAGTCTCATCTTAACTAGTAGAATGGTGATATCTGCCTGTGGAACTGCATACAGACCCCGGGGGTACATGTTGTGAGAACAGGACACCAATTGTTTGGATGAAAGTTTATTCAAGTAAAGCTGCCATTAAACTTCATTACAAGGTCTGGACTCAAGTTATTTTTCCTTCATCTATCAATTATTCCCCCTTTTATTTTTGCAATGCACCAGGGCCCCTATCGTGCCCCAGGTGTAGTAGGAATGCTGAGTCACCTACACTAGCCAACAAGACTGCAGTCAGCCAGACATGTGAGGTGTTCGGACAAGCATAGGGGACCAAAGTCAACTGCTGAAAGTCAGAAGCGATGGTCTTTGGGGACTGGCACAGGTCTATCTATCCCTTTCCATTTACCACCACGCGTCTAAGAGTCTGGTTTGGGGAGGAAGCCATAACCCTCAAATATTTAGAAGAAAGTTTGGCCACAACCTACCAGTGGATTAGACTATAAAGCCTCAGACAGCTCACTACTGAAGGCAAAGCACTCATCTTACAAAAGTTTTGCTTAGGCTCATGTACAAAGCACAGGCTTGGCCCCTTTTGCCACCATTTCTAGAACCACAGATGCTTCAAAACTTTAGATGCTTTTTTTATTTTAAGAATTGGTTCCTCCTATAGAAATGAATCCGATTTCCAAATTACGGCTATGTTGTTTAACTCGGCCCCTTTCATATGAGTGTCTCTCCCTTGCCCTTTGCTACATATATTGTGCAGGAAAGTGCTGTTTATTTATATTTTTGACACTCTTACGTGGAGGCTTCCAACCAGCAGTGTTTACGGTGAAGTCACAAGCACTGATGGACGGGTTTTAGCGCTGACCTAGCCGCTTTACAGGCTGGGCAGTGCTAAATCTGGCCCATAAGTGCCAGTGATGTCACTGGGCTCACTGCTAGGTGGAAGCCTCTGCCTAGCTTTACCAATGGAGAGCCTGATACATCACCAGATCTCCAGAAAAAGCCTTTGTTGTGTGTAATTCAGCACAGGGCAAGGAACAGCATCTGAGCCTGATGCTCATTTCAGATGGCCCGCCTGGGTAAAAATGGGGATAGGTCTGGGTTCAGCTCTGAACCCGGACAACCCCTTTAACAATGAAGGTGGTCTTTCCAGCCATGAAAGTTTCTCATTCTAAATATTCACTGCATCTCATTTATTCTATTCGAGGATTTTCTGTGGAGTCGGCCAATAGAATGACTGAGATGCTGGTAATAATAATTAGACAAACCTCTATGGCTGGAATGTCCTCCTCACTCTTCAACAAGGTAGAAATTCTCTGGGAATTGATTTGAAATCAATAAAACTTAATGAAATCTCACTTTTGCTGTGTAATTAAAAATAAATGTCTGATTATGGCTCTGTCAGTGATGAGTTGCAGTATAAAACATAACAACCTTTATTTATCACATGGTGAATGACTAATGTGATATCTGGCAGGAAAGTGCCGACAATGACAACTGTGTGTGAACAGAATGTGTCAGTAGAAGAAAGTAATGCTCTCCCTTCTCTTTAGTGCTGAAGCCCTAGTAGGGTTACTGAGATAATTACTGTAAGTTACAGAGAAGCCTCTGGTCACTGACATTGAGTAATGACTCAGGACACAGAGTCTGAGCGGGGCGGCTGGCAGCTGATGAGGGGCAGTAACACTGACGAGGCTGAAGTTGGTTTCTTATTGACATCGTAATTTTTTTGCAGAATTTTGAGATGTTATCACTAGGGATTGAGCGAATCGACTTCGGATGAAACATCCACTTGGAACCGAACCTGAGTTTGGGAAATGTTTTTACAGTGCAAATTCATTTATGAAGTTATTGCCCGAACTTTGCAATAACTTTGGCTTATTCGAGCAAATATGTTCTAATACTGTATGGAGCTTCTGCTCCGTACAGTATTGGAACAAAGTTTTATGTGAATTGACTTCGGATGTTTCATCCGAAGTCAATTTGCTCAACCCTAGTTATCACCAGTAATAAAAAAGTTGCAGTGAGCTGTCCTAAAGGGAATACCGTTTCTTCACTTGCAGTACCGCTGTTCACCACCGACAGCAGTGTCTCCTATGATATTCGAGCCCTCCCGTAAAGGGGCCGTATTGGAGACATTTACTCTCATGAGGTCTTACATGACAAATCTTCCTTGTTAAACACGTCAATCCCTGATCCCTACATAACAGGAAGATTTGCCATTCAGGCCTCTAGAAAAGCTGGGTGACCACCCCTATGGGAGCTGCTATTGAGCTTTTCTAGAGCCCTGAATGGCAGATCTGCTTGTTCTGCATCAGTCCAACCCCCCCATCACTGCAGAACATGGTATTGTGCTATTCAGGATTGTAGAAAAGCTGGGTGACCACAGGACAGCCATACTGGTGGTCACCCAGCGTTTCTAGGAACAGATATCACTAAAAGAAATGGTGACACCTTATAATAACAGCATTAGTGATCATGGTCTTGGCCACACACGACACTGGAGGATTTCTTTGGAATTTTTCCTTTTATTTCCGGTTTCATGTAATATGACAAGTCTGATACGTACTGAGTTACACGCAATGTTTGGAGGATGCGCCCCTTCTAAATGTGTACTGACGGGGGTCAATCAGGTGTTATATACGCTCCCACAAATGAAGAAATACTGAAAAAACAAAAATAGATTTCCCCAATACATAAGTCCCCTGGAAAGAGTGGGTTTCCTCCATACTGTTGGGTTTCATGGTCAGACACGTTCCATTCTGTTGTGACCTTCTATCTGTCCCCATTCACTGTAATGCCATCCTCTATGCCCCCACACAATGTAATCTTCCAATTCCCCTTTATGTGCATCCACTCAGTGTGTGCCCCCACCGATGTCCTCTTTTGTACCCCAAAGAGTATAATGCCCCCATAAGTACACCTATGTGCCCCTACGTACCATAATGACTCAGGCATTCTCTCCGCACAGTGTGATGCCCCCTTTTGTGCCTCTTTTAGATATTGTAGTTCCTCTTTATGTTCCCGTACGCACCCTAATGCCCCTTATGTGTGTCTAACATGCAGATATTACTCGCTCACACAGCGCAGACAGCAGCAAGATGATTGATTATTGGGGTCCCTGCAGCGGCTTCAGAGAAGCCGGGTGCCTAGAAAAGGAGGACACTGCCTGGCCTGCCTCGGCGTCTAGAAGTCATCTCAGCCACCAGGTGCATCTACAAAAATAATCTATCCAGTTTTTGTACATTGCCCATCTATATGAAGTGCCGCCACTCTACTGTGCCATGTGCCAGGGGAGGGGGGCTAGGGGCCTGTACACCCTGTGGGCCACTCTGAACCTGGTCCCCTCCTCTCATACTCCCTCTCTGGACTGTCCTCCGATATTCCATAATAATGACCTGGACATGCTGAGAGTTGTAGTTCTCTCCTCTTATACCTTATCCCTGTAATGTGCTCTACTATCACAATATATCAGTCTGTACATGCTGGGAGATGTAGTCCTCTCATCATATACTTCCTCTCTGAAACTGTCCTCTGCTATCCTTTAAGAACGACCTGGTTGTGCTGGAAGTTGTAGTCCTCTCCTCTGATACCTCCTCCCTGTAATGTCTCTATAGATTATGCTTTCCATTCTGTGTGTTGTATCGTCACCCACTGACCCGGGTGTGATCTCCTGTTGGGGGTTATGAAAGCAGTCACCCTAACCCAGGGATGGCCAACCTAAGGCTTTACAACTTACAGCATGCCCAGACTGCCTTCAGCTATCAGCCTACAGCAGGGAATGGTGGAAGTTGTAGTTCCACAGCAGCAGGAGAACTGCAATTTGGCCATTTATTCCCCAATTACCGTTTTCTGTGTCTTTATTCTGCGTTCTTTGGCTTCAGGGGTGTATACATGATTTTGTCAGCGAGGAGGTATAATGGGTATTCTCATCTAGGACGTAAACGGCATATATTGATAGGATGTGCCATAAGTGTGCAATAGGTGCAGGTCCCGGCGCTCAGATCTCCAGAACAGGGGTTGGAAGTACATGGACAGCACATTGCGCATGCACAGCGTCCTCTCCATTCATTGCTATGGGAGTTCCAAAAATAACGAGTATGCTCGGCAGTTTTCGGAAGTCTGATAGCAGTTAATGACGCCGAGGGTCAACGACTGTTCAGGTGAACGCTGTGGGGCGAATGGATCAATCTTCTACATCTGTTTTATGGTAATTGGCAAATTTAGCCGCATGTCCCTTTTGTGTCTAAATTGGAACACAGCCTGGCCTGAATATATAAATGCGTATTGTATATAATATTAGGGGATTACATACAAAAAATAACATGGGTGCAGCGCACCTCCCCCGATGAGGAATGGGTTCTTATTTATCAAAGCGATCTACCAGTAAGACTGTCTTCACTGCCCATGGCAACCAATCAGCGAGCAGCTTTCATTTTTCCAGTACAGTTGAAGAAATGAAAGCTGAGCGCTGATTGGTTGCTAGGGGCAACAAGGACAGTCCTTGGTAAATGAGGCCTTAAGACATGGATGTCAAACTCATGGCCCTCCAGATGTTGCAAAACTACAACTCCCATCATTCCCTGATAGTATGCCCAGGCATGATGGGAGTTGTAGTTTTGCAACAGCTGGAGGGCCACGAGTTTGACATCCCTGCCTTAAGATGTCCGTATCATCACAGTACAAGTCGCAGTCCCAGTGCCCTCTTACCATAAGCGCCAGACTGAGCCCTCATACATTTAATCAAGAGTCTGGGATTGCCCTCATAACTGCCAACCATAGCAGTTTATATATATGTATTGCTCCTGATGAAGGGGGTTTCTTATTATACCCCAAAACGCGTCAAGCAGAATCATCAATAAAGAGATTGATAAGAAGCCGTCTGCAGTTGGGCTGCCATCAATATCTACGATTCTACAGGCGAATCTGGCCCGGGGGGACTGGATCTGTAGGTGTCTTGAGGTTATCCTACAGACCACCCCCCACCAGTGAAGGGAGTGAGCTATTGAGTCTCCATAAGTGAAATCCACGCTGCCCCTACAACTCCCAGCAATATTGTAACATAGGACCTATTCACACTAATGCCAAAGGTGACAACCATGGTGCCCCTACAAATGCCATCACAGTCAGGGCCGGCCTTAGGTGTTCAGGCGCCCTGTGCGAGCTAACCTTGTGGCGCCCCCCCCCCCCCAAAAAAAAAAAAACACTGCTTGTTGCTGGCATCATGGCATAGGCTGGCTGACTATCCAACCAAGTAGTTACCAGCCCGCACACCCCAAAGGCCGGTGTAATGTTATACTTCCCTACTTCGTGAGATCTCCCTACCCTCGTCACTTCCGGTCGCACCGGACATGACGTGAGGAGGTGTGCAGCGCCACGCAGGCGCACAACGACAGGTTAGGGAAATTTCACAGCAGAGTGCGCATGCGCCAGGAGCCTCGCCGGCGGTTAGGGTAGGGAAAAACTATGGGCCAGTGCGCAGGCGCAGTGATCGGATGGATGTTCTCAGCTGGACACCGGCCGACACTGCGCATGCACCGGGAGCCTCACCAGCGGTTAGGGAAGGGAAAAATTACGTACGGGCCAGTGCTTTTTCCCTACCCTAACCGCTGGTGAGGCTCCCAGCGCATGCGCAGTGTCGGCCGATGTCCAGCTGAGAACATCCATCCGATCACCGCACCTGTGCACTGGCCCATAATTTTTCCCTACCCTAACCGCCGGCGAGGCTCCCAGCGCATGCGCACTCTGCTGTGAAATTTCCCTAACCCGTCGTTGTGCGCAGTGCGCCCCCCCCAATATAATAAACATTGGTGGCGCAGTGCGCCCCTCCCAACACCCCAGTATGATAAACATTGGTGGCGCAGTGCGCCCCCCCAACACCCCAGTATAATAAACATTGGTGGCGCAGTGCGCCCCCCCCAATATAATAAACATTGGCGCAGTGCGCCCCCCCCCAATATAGCAAACATGAGCGCAGTGCGCCCCCCAATATAACAAACATGAGCGCAGTGCGCCCCCCCCAATATAACAAGCATGAGCGCAGTGCGCCCCCCAATATAATAAACATTGGTGGTTCAGTGTGCCCCCCCAACACCCCAGTATAATAAACATTGGTGGCGCAGTGCACCCCCCATATAATAAACATTGGTGGCGCAGTGGGCAGTGCCAATGAGGGTTAAAAAATAAAAAAAATAATTAACTCACCTCCTCCAATTGATCGTCTCCTGTTCTTTCTTCAGAACCTGTCAAAGGACCTTTGGTGACATCACTGTGCTCATCACATGATGCATCACATGATCCATCACATGATCCATCACCATGGTAATGGGCCATGTGATGAGCTCAGTGACGTCACCACAGGTCCTGAAGAAAGTGAAACAGGAGACCGGCAGGCGGCAGCTACCCGATCAACTGGAGGAGGTGAGTTAATTTTTTTTATTATTTTTTAACCCTCATTGGCACTTCCCACTGTGCCACCAACGTTTCTTATACTGGGGTGTTGGGGGGGAGGGGGCCGCACTGTGCCACCAACGTTTCTTATACTGGGGTGTTGAGGGGGGGGCGCACTGTGCCACCAACGTTTCTTATACAAATACAGGAGGCGGGTGCCGGAATCAAATAGCCGGCACCCGACCTCTGTGACAGGGAGCTGCGATCAGCGGCAGTTAACCCCTCAGGTACCGCAGCTGATCGCAGCTCCCTGTCACAGAGGTCGGGTGCCGGCTATTTGATTCCGGCACCCGCCTCCTGTATTTGTATTACAGGTCAGTTATCTTCATTGGTGGCGCAGTGGCCTCAGCCCCTCCTCCTCCCATGTCTCTTCTTATTGGCAGCTGCGGGGCAGCAGGCAGGTCAGACACAGGGGAGGAGGAACGAATCAGGTCAGACAGGGGAGGGGGAGATGGAGGGGGCGCCCCGAGGGAGAACACAAGTGCAGCCTCGCCTGCCGCATATTACATTGCGAGCTGTCAGCCGCCCAGCGCCCCTGTTGCTATGGCGCCCTGTGCGGCCGCACAGCCCGCACACCCCAAAGGCCGGCCCTGATCACAGTGCCCTAATAAGTACTAGCCAAAATGCCTGTCTAACACAGAAACCACAGTGCTACCACAAGATATAGTGCCAAAACATTTCATCCACTGTCTTCACAACCTGCCATGGTTTAATCATTCTCCACAAGTGCCAGCCAACCCCTCCCTACAAATGCCAGTCACAGTTCCCCCATAACAGATAAATGTACTATAAAGCTCAGTCAAAGCCTTCTATAAATTCCACTATATACATAGTTGTGCCATAACTAACAACCACAAGCACAGCCTTCTCCAGAACAGTCTTTAACTTTAGTGTGACCATAAATGTCTGGGATTTTCAAGGGGGAAAGGAGTAGGGGCACCGCAGGGCGGGCATTATAGGGTTAGGATACAGTGCAAGAGCTGAAGGACCTGTGATGACGTCACCATCAAGTGATCAGTGTAGGAGGCGATGGAGCTCAGCAGTGGAGAAGAGAAGTGGGCAGGACCTGTAATGATATCACCATTATGTGTTCAGTCCAGGAGGGGTCGGAGCTCAGCAGTGGAAAGAAGTGAAAGGGACCTGTAATGATATCACTATTCTGTGATCAGTGCAGGAGGGGGTCGGAGCTCAGCAGTGGAGAGGAGAAGTGGAAAGGACCTGTAATGACATCACCATCATGTGATCAGTGCAGGAAGGGCCATAGCTCAGCAGTGGAAAGGACCTGTAATGATATCACTATTATGTGATCAGTGCAGGCGGGGCCGGCGCTCAGCAGTGGAAAGAAGTGGAAAGGACCATTAATGATATCACTATTATGTGATCAGTGCAGCAGGGGCTGGAGCTCAGCAGTGAAGAGGAGAAGAGGGAAGGACCTGTAATGATATCACTATTATGTGATCAGTGCAGGCGGGGCCAGAGCTCAGCAGTGGAAAGTAGTGAAAAGGACCTGTAATGATATCACCATCGTAATCACTCACATTAATTCAAGAAGGCAATATCACTACATACATAATTGCATAAAACTTTAATAAAATTTGTATAATTCAAATGAGCAAAAAATAGTATAGGATAGCAATTGTTACTTTGATTGACTGTTATTTCTATTGTCAAATGATTCTACCTAAAGCACAAGTTCATATATCATATAATAAATCCATTCCAAACAGTCCAAGGAAAATCCATAAAAGTCAAAATAAGTGTGAATAAAAAAATATATATAAATAAATAAATGAGTGTGTGCATATAATAAAGTCCCAATTTGATCCAAAGTTGTGGTGTAAATGATGTGACTTGATTAATGGTGATTCATAGTTCATCCTCAATATTTCATTATATATATATCTGATCGATTGTATTATTTCATTTAGTGCTCGTGGATTCAGTGATATATTATCAATAAAAAGGTGCTTTACATTACTATTGTGCGCTGAGTTTTTGTTTGATACTTTCCCCTCTTAGTCAACATGTTCTCTCTTTAGCTTCAGAATAAGATACATATTGCTGCTATGTAGCTACCTGACGCCCTGTTGGTTGTAGCGGAGGCACTTTATGTCTGAGCGGTTTCTCTGTATTGAGAACTGTAGCTGCCGAGGTCGCTCCCGGACTCGCCGCCCCGCGTGCTGGGATCGCTTTTCTTTCCAGTTGCCGGGTCGCTGCTATTAGTTCGGTCACTGATTTCGTTTTGCAGTCTCCTCTTTGCAGCTTTAAGGCTCAGTATAATTAGTACAAAGTATTCCTTGATTGCATCTCGTATCTTCCCAATCTTTTATATATTGTATTCACACTACAGCGCTCTAATACACTCTGTCCCTCAGTCTTTCCCTTACATGCATGATTGGTTCCACCGCTAGAGATGTCCCAAACTATTCGCCTGGCGAATATCGCATGTTCGCATTTGCCACGCAGTTCCTTCTTAGTCGTTTAAATTGACTGAAAGGGATGTTGTCCTTTCATTATATAGTGCCCACTTCTATTGTTTTGTTGTCTGAATATAAAATCAAGTCCAAATATTCCATGCATGTGGTTGAGCTATTGGCTGTGAAAGTAAGATTCCACGTGTTGGTATTGAGATGAGAGATTAAAGCCTGGGCCTCTTTACTGCTGCCTCTCCAAATGAGGATCAGGTAGTCGATATAACGCTTGTTAAAAAAACTAAAACACACTATCTTGTCCTTCCTGTGGTGTCAGCTATAGATATATTATTTTTCACAGCTGCTCATATACTTCCTTATCTCCATCACTTTTCATTTCCAATTAACATACCCTCATCTACTCCCTTTCATCCATTCGTCACTACCTCCCCGAGTCGGGAGTGGGTAATTGCCACACGCCTGCTGCCTTTCTTGGACGCTTGTGCTTTAATAACTTGACCCACCCTCTCAAGGTGGTTCACAATTAGGAAGAAAAAAAAAAAAAAAAAGGGGCAAGCCAACAAGAGCCAATCAAATTTTAGCCATTGACCTCCCTTGGATGTGGTAGCAGTTTCTCAGGCTCCTCCGGCCTTGAACCCCGATTCCCCATTATAGGAGTAGGAAACAACATCGAAAGTTGATAGGGCAGACATCAGAATGGATCGTCAGTCACGAGGACGTGCAATCGCCCAGAGGTTATCTAGAGTCACCAATGCGGCAGCAGGCCCTCGCCCCTAATTTTTTAGATGTCAGATCAGCAGGGCCTTGCTCCAAATGTTTTTGAGGGTCACCAGCAGGCCATCAATCATCATTTTTCAAGTGTGTGTATGATGCCCTTCTTTATGTGTAACAAAGGGAGTTTTGGAGTGCCGGTTCCTTGTAATTTTTGGCAGCCCTTTCACTTAGTGCATAGGCTTTATGAGTGTAGGAGTCCCACTACCTGAACTATTGTACCACAATGTGAATGAGTTCCTCTATTATGTGATTATACAGGTTGTATCGGAGTACCTCTTCCTTGTAATTTTTGGCAGCACTTGCACTTTATATACAAGTAAATATACAGGAAAGCATGTTTAACAATTTTTCTCAAATAGTTTTTTTTTCCGGTTTTGTGCGTATTATTGTCAGTCTTTAAAAGTGGCATACTCCTCGGACAACATGTTTACCAGCAGCAACCTGGGAGTCCAAGATGCATCAAGACATCCTCCCCATGCTGTTCCTGACCCATTTCAGTGGCGTTTCCATCAATTTCTGATCTTTTCCTATAAGCAAGGCACCCTCCCCTCTTCAGAGCAGGGGGTGCCTGGTTTAATGCTCGGGTTCTCCCATTGACTTCCATTATACTCAGGTGCTTGGTAGAGCACCCCAATGTGTTTGTTGCTCGATCAACACTGCATCAGACTAGATCATCCATTGTGCCACACCTAAACTTTATCAAAAGAGACCCGTTTCTTCTGGCTACCTGCTTCAGCTACTGTTCTGATGCTGCCAGGTGCCCCTACTGCCACACACCATCTTCAGTTGCTATTGGTATTGCTATCAACCGGGCCACTCTGTGGTCTCGTAATGCTGTTGCCACATCACCACTCAATGGGCCACTCTGGTCTCCTCGTGCTGATGCCCTAAACACTATTTCAATGGGCCACTCTGCTGCAGCCACCTCAACACTCTGTGGTCTTCACATGCTGCTGCCACATCACCACTGGGCCACTCTGTGGTCTCCTCATGCTGCTGCCACCCTCCCCACTCCATGACTTGGCCACTATTTTGCATTTTTGACATGGTTGATATAATTTATTTGACCCTTCTTCTGATCTATAAGGAGGGAAAAAATAGATGCACAATGGATCCTGTCTATGTAGGAGGTATAAGGCCTGTATGACATGGTCCCTATTTTGCATCAAAATTGGCTTTTGATTTGGTAGCCAAAAGCAGGAGTGGGTACAAAACACAGCTTTAGGAATACTGATTGATTGCTGACCAAATTCTGACCGAGTGAAGGAGAATGCTCAACAGACAGGATCCGTTTTTTAGGGCTAAATGTTCTGACAGATCAGAGGAAGGGCAAAATAATCAGTGACGTCAATACAAAATTACTGCCGACACCCCCTCTACTTTGTCAGGGGGGGCTCTACTTGTATAAGCGTTTAATAGAACAGGTTCTGTAGACATCTAACATCTATGTGGAATCAGCTGACGACTGTAAAAGTAGTGTGCTCTTTCAGAGGATATTGGGCCTCTGCGTGGCTCTTTATACCTGGCGCTAACATTGACCTGTAAGGCTAAGTTCACACTTCACTTATTTGGGCAGTTTTGTCCCCCATAACTGCCCAAATAAGTGAAATGTGCAGCGACTGTAAGAGCAACGTCTGTCATCTGAGTGTCATACTGACTCAGTGTTGTTTCTCTACCATAGGAGACTCCCTATGTGTGCCACTGCAGGGCACAGTGTTCTACACCACTATACATGCTCTCTGCAGCCAGGAAATGTTTAACACAATTCACCACAAATAAATTTGGATCGCAAATCTTTTTGAAAAATTTGGCTTACCGACCCAATCGAATTTGTGAAATTCATTAATCTCTAGTCATTATTATTTAACATTAATTTTAAATACATGCAAATGTATAATACTGATAAAACATAACATAACATAATTATTGTTCAATAATTGTATTACTTTGTGATCCCAATTAATTGGGTTCTCCCAGATCCAGAACTCCTGGTCATGGGGCCTGGCTTATTTAAAAAGTGCAAATAATACCTGGCCATTGGTTTGGTCTAGGACAGGGTAGCTCAAGCTGTTGCAAAACTAGAACTCCCAGCATTCTCTAATAGCTGTAGGATGTTCAAGCATGCTTGGAGTTCTAGTTTTGCAACAGCTGGAAAGCCACAGGTTGGGCATCCCTGGTCTAGAACGCCTTCAAGTAAATTAGATTTTTTGTTTAACCTCTTTCAGACCACCCCACGTAAAAATACGTTTGTGGTCAAGCATTTAAAAATTGCTCCCGCTTGCGAGTGGAGCAGGTGCCATAACAGCCAGGTGCCTGCTGTTCTGAGAATGTGAAAACCCGGAGGCCTGTGCTTCCAGGTATGCTCCGGCTCCTCCCAGCAGAGATCAGGAGAGCCGGAGCAGGTTTGAAGCAGCTGTTGTCCTCCTGAAATAAAATAAAAAAATCTATAATAAAAAATAAACACCATGAATATCAATGCATGCAGAAATGCCCATACTATTAAAATATAAAAATATTTATCCCATACAAAAAACTGTGGAACATAAAAAAAAAAATAAGTTTAAATGACCTATTTGCCATTTTTTGTTCACTTCTCCCTCAAAAAAAAAAAAAAATATACAAATTACCAAAAAGTCAAATGCACCCTAAAATTGTATCCGTTATGGGTAATGGGGAAAACACCAGATACACACAAAGAAATGAACAATCTAGGCCTCCAAAGCTAAGGAAGAGGGATGGTGATCTCCTAGTAATCTATAAGCTTTTCCCCAACTCCTGCCAGTAGGAGCAGATCCTGATGGTGGAAATGTCCATATGCAGTTTACCTAGGCTCTGCTTTAACTGACAAGCCCTAGGATAGGTGACAGGAGAGGAGACAGCTGGTTCCTTCCCAGATATGGAACCCGCATCTCCCTGAGGCCTAGAACAAAAACACACCAGTGAACATAAAAGGCAACAAGCACTTAGCTTTGGAATGTCTGGAGAAGCAAGAGATCCAAAACAAGCTCTAGCAACTCCAACAGGAAAGATCAAACACATGATCAGGATTGTGAGACCGAACTATATAGAGCCTCATCACTGATAACAAGCAGAAGCTGTGGAGAGGTGAGATCCTGCTAAACAACAACAAACTATGAGGAAAACAGAGACCTGTCAGATAGCCTCACGTGCAGCAAGTCTATCTGATCTTCTCACCATGGTTATGGGAGGGACCATGACAGTATCATTGCAAAGTACAGATTGACCTGCAAAATATGATCCCTCGTACAACTCCGTGCACATAACTACAAAAAAGTTATAAGGAACAGAAATTAGCAACTAAAATATTATATTTTCAGTAGAAAAATGCAAGTAAAAATATACATATATGTGGTATCGCCACATTTGTACTGACCTGGAGAATGAAAGTAACTGGTCAGTTTTACTGTATAGGGTATGCCATAAAAACAAAACCCCAAAAAACTTTTTCCAATATTCATTCCATTATAATTTTTTTCCCACCACATTGTATGCAACCATAAATCATGACATTAGAAAGTGCATCTTGTGCTGTAAAAACAAGCCCTCATACAGCTATCTTAATGAAAAAATAAAAAGTTATGGTTTAGGGATAGATGGGAGTAAAAATGAAAAAATTGAAAATCACTCAGTCTAGAAAGGGTAAATCTAAAACGTCTAAAGTTTTAAGATCGGCTGTGTTTTAAATATGTCCCTTTGTAAATGATGGCAGCGTAACATATACCAATTTGCAAAACATTGTGGAGCTGAGATATCGTTACATGGGCGATCATTTGCATTTTCATCATTGAGGTCGGACTGAATGTTTCTCACAAGGACACGGCATAGAATAATCACTGGCTGGAAAAAAAGATACGTGAGAAATATTTAAAGGAATGGAAATCCTGTACACTATGATGTGCATTGAAGCACTAAGGACATAAGATGAGCTCTGGATTTAAAGTGTTGTCTAACTCCAAAAATAAATTTAATAAAGCGTTATAAAAATGTTTACAATAAAGAAATGAAGACACTCCCCAAGTCAAAGCCGCTTCCTTCCAGAGAAAAAAACCCACCCCTCCCATCCAAGCCGGGTACATAACAATCTGATCCTCTTTGTGCTGCATTGTGTGCTCCATGGAGATGTCAATCGTCACGAATAGTTATAAATCAGGTATACCCAGGCCAATCTGCCTAAAAGTAACGGTGGTCTGTAATACTGATGAACAGTAACCCTACAGCTAACAAAGGATTAACTGTAAATATTGGTGCACACTTATGTACACTGTGATAAATTAGACCTGCCTGTAATACTGACGGCACAGTAACTCTACAGCTAACAGAATTGATTAGCTATGACTCTTGGTGCGCTGCACAGTTATGTACACAGTGCTAAAGTGTAGCAGAGTCTGTAATTCAGCAGTCTTCTATGCTCTCCCTCCACTCTCCCTGCAGTCTCCCTTCACTCTCCCTGTAGTGTCCTATGCTTTCCCTTCACTCTCCCTGCAGTGTCCTACTCCCCCTCCACTCTCTCTTTAGTATCCTATGCTCTCCTTCCATTCACCCTTCACACTCCCACTCCAATATTGTCTTACACTCTGGTAAGAATTTGCAGCAACACTGTCCCTAGTGCATGAGTGGCTTGTCACATCTCTCCCTATGCTCAGCTCACAGGAATATGGCAGCAACCTTGCAGGATCAGGGTTTTATAGCTGTAAAATCACAGGAAGATGGCTACCTATGATTTCTCTGTCTGCACGGCATTGTGGTTAATCCCGGCTCATCTCCTTTACCCTTAATTTCACTTTCTAAAATGTGCATCCACTACTTTAGGAAAAGTAATTTACCACAAAGCAAAAGGAAATTCAGATTCGGACCGAACTCTGCTTTGGATGCTTCATTTTGCTCAAAACTAATGGATGCCAGTGCCAACCTTGCTTTGTCGAAGTATTCTTTCAAAGGGCAAGCAGACTAACAAAAAGTGCCAACTACTTTTTTTGTCACAATATATCCATTACTGATTAACATTGAGCTGTATAGCTGAGTGGTTAAGGTTTTTGCCTTTAATGTAGATTGTGATAACATCGAAACGAGACATTCAAAAATAGGCTAAATAACAAATACACAGTGTCCCCAAGCATAGTGACAGCGCTTGGAGATAACCCCTTCATCTTCATAGCACTGACTCCATATATGGTGGACACAGCCATTTATGGAGTCAGAGCAGGGACTCCCAGAAGCACTGACTCCATATATGGACATGGAGCTGGGAATCCTAAGCCATATATGGAGTTCATAGATCTGTCTCTTAGGCAGTGTTGTGATCTGTTCCTTCCACTTCCTCAGTCAGCCACTCAGAGGAGGATGACTGAGGAACCATTCAATCTGTCTAAATGAAATTACCAGCAATTATTGTTGCCGGTAAAAAAGAAAATACCGGTACCAACAATCTAAGCAAAATACTGGCCTGGCCGGTGGAATACTGGTCAGGTGGTAAACCTAATGGGGAGCGAGGTTGGGCAGTGCCGGGCCAGGTCTAGTCAACCCAGCACATTCATTCTCATTTTATATCAGGAGAATGACATAAGTTATACCTACATTCTACACTGGCTCCCTTGGGAGAAGAGATTGGGGAGCAGAGGAAGATGACATTGCCAGAAGCAGTATGCCAGCAATACAAAGGCATTTCAAATCAATCGCTCTATAGCAGAAAAATGGTAAAGATTTTTTTAAGAACACTAGAAAATTAGGCCATTTTGCATTCAGGAAGTACAAAAATAATAAAATAAAAAAATATATATTCTAAGGTGTCCATAGCATTTTCAAAGGAACTTATAATTTAAAGGCTAATACTTTTACTAAAAGGATAAGTGAATGAAACTGTTAATTGGAATTATGTTAATGACATACGTAATACACAGAATAGTCCAAAAAAAAAAAATCAGTAGAAAGTTTATTTAGCAGTACATTCAATTCCATATTAAACATTAAGAATAAAAAAACATTTAAAAAACACATTTTAGAGTATATACAATTCTTACATTTTTAAATTCCAGTATAAAAACAAAAACAATAAATTTCTTCCAATGTTGATGTTCAGGTTGCCTTGACTGTAAAATGGATAAAACATAAATAAAGATTAAAATGTTTCAGACTAAATTTTACATATGATGTGTCACTATGTGCAGTTGAATATTCTCTATTTTGTGATAGAGTAGACAGACCAACAGTTTTTGAATTCTTTGCAGTTTTGGCGTTACTAATGGAAATTTTGATAGAAACTTTTTAATACATAAAGGGAATCAACAAGGTAAAAGAGGAGAGAATATTTAAAAGAAAAAACTGCTACAAGAGGACATAGTTTTAAATTAGAGGGGCAAAGGTTTAAAAGTAAAAGTATTTTTACTGCAGGCACGTCTAAACTGCGGCCCTCCAGCTGTTACAAAACTACAACTCCCAGCATGCCCTAATAGCTGTAAGCTATCCAGGTATGCTGGTAGTTGTAGTTTTGCAACAGCTGGAGGGCCGCAGTTTGGACATGCTTGCTTTACTGAGAGAGTAGTGGATGCATGGAATAGCCTTCCTGCAGAAGTGGTAGCTGCAAATACAGTGGAGGAGTTTAAGCATGCATGGGATAGGCATAAGGCCATCCTTCATATAAGATAGGGCCAAGGGCTATCCATAGTATTCAGTATATTGGGCAGACTAGATGGGCCAAATGGTTCTTATCTGCCGACACATTCTATGTTTTTAGAGTGTATTACTGTGTTAGCCTCCTTCAGGCCATAAATGTCCACTCATGGAGCAGAGCAGTCTTTTCAAACAGTTGATCAGTAGGGTTCCTGGGAGTCTACCCCCACCAATCTAATATGGATTACCTATTTTTAGTATAAACCATTACTATGAAAGACCTGGAAAACCCCTTTAACTCCATTCAAAAATAAAAGCACATTCACTTAAAAGGCCTATATACATAAAAATACCAAAATACTAACTGTAATAATAGATATCAATAGAGCAAATGGGGGCAGATTTACTAAGGCTGGTGTTTCCAGTGCCATTAATTTGAATATGTGCCAAATTTATAAAAAGTTAAAAAGGGTCACTGAAGTTTTGTAAAACCTTTTCGACATGTCAAAGCAAAATATCAAAGGTTTGGATAGGTGTCAGATTGCTATAACAAGGAGAGAGAAAATCTGTCAGATATCAGCTCCTCACGAGATGGGTTCAATAAAAATAAACATCTACGGGCCCAACTCAATTCTTCTATCTCCTGCATTGAGGAGGGAGAATAGACTGAGCACTTTTATCTCCTTGTTCTAGTGATTGGTAGGGGTCCGAGAGCAGACTTCCCCACCGATTGCTAGAACTAGGAGAGAAAAGCTCACATATCAGCTCCTCAGGAGATGGGCTCAATAAAAAAAGTCTAAGGGCCCAGCTCGATTCTACCTATTGCAAGGAGGAGGAGCGAATGGACTTCTATCTTCTCGTTCTAGTAATTGGTGGGGGCCTCAGCCTTCAGGCTGCCACCGATAAACCCTTATGTTATTAATAAGCTCAGTGACCCTTTGGCTCATCCTTTGGCTATCCATGTGCCAGAAACTGAATCTGGTATAGATAACCGCTATAATTTATGCCAGTATCAATTATACAATATAGTAAATCCCATGAGTCCCGCTCAGCCTCACCCTTGTCTGGTCACTTTTGTGAAGTGGCGAGAATTGAGAAACAATGGCACAAATATGGTGCGAGTCATCATTTGCAACTTTACACCTTTGCAACTTTAAAGCTTTATCAAAACTGATAAAAGGAAAACTGGCTTAGTTGCCAAAAACAACCAATTAGATTCCACCTTTTAGTTTTGGTAGGAGCTGAAAAACTAAAGGTGTAATCTGATTGGTTGATGTGGGCAACTAAGCCAGTTTTACTTCACACTAAATTTGATAAACTTCCCCCTTAATATGTTTATAGGCTTCTATAGGAAGATGCGTTGGCAAATTTACTGATTGATACCAGCAGTTAAAAACACAACAGTTATATGAAAAAATAGAAAAGTTTTTATAAAAGTTACTCACAGATGGTGTACGTCAGAAGGAATCCTTTTCTCTGTACGGACCCATCACTTTGGAAATTCATGAGGACTTTATTACCAGTTGAAGTAATCAAAATTGAGCCTGTGCCACAAAACGTGTGCGACTCGTCCTCCACCCCACTGTCAGACGACCAGGCTATCCATATAGCAAGACCTAGCTGACTGTCATATGTTCCCTTTAGTGAGATCTGTGGAAAAGAGGGAGAAAATGTATGGGCAGATATTAGAATAATGAAACACAGAATTAAAAAAGTTTTGAGATTCAGATATTAACCACTTCCAGACCGGGCCATTTGTCCCCTTCCTGACCAGGCCTAATTCTGCAAATTTTAAATGTTTCACTTTATGTGGTGGTAACTTTGGAATGCTTTTACTTATCAAAGCCATCATGAGATTGTTTTCTTGTGACACATTGTACATAGAAACATAGAATGTGTCGGCAGATAAGAACCATCTAGTCTGTCCAATATACTGAATACTATGGATAGCCCATATAAGATAGCCCATGGTCCTATCTTATATGAAGGATGGCCTTATGCCTATCCCATGCATGCTTAAACTCCTTCACTGTATTTGCAGCTACCACTTCTGCAGGAAGGCTATTCCATGCATCCACTACTCTCTCAGTAAAGTAATACTTCCTGATATTACTATTAAACCTTTGCCCCTCTAATTTAAAACCATGTCCTCATGTAGCAGTTTGTTTTTAAAAAATATTCTCTCCTCTTTTACCTTGTTGATTCCCTTTATGTATTTAGCAGTTTCTATCATATCCCCTCTGTCTCGTCTTTCTTCCAAGCTATACATGTTAAGGTCCTTTAATCTTTCCTGGTAAGTTTTATCCTGCAATCCATGTACCAGTTTAGTAGCTCTTCTCTGAACTCTCTCCAAAGTATCAATATCCTTCTGGAGATATGGTCTCCAGTACTGAGCACAATACTCCAAATGAGGTCTCACTAGTGCTCTGTAGAGCGGCATGAGCACCTCCCTCTTTCTACTGGTAATGCCTCTCCCTATACACCCAAGCATTCTGCTAGCATTTCCTGCTACCTACCTGCTGTCTTCTGAAATAATGATCCCTAAATCCCTTCCCTCAGATACCGAGGTTAGGACTGTATTACTGATTGTATGGGTTTTTACACCTGAGGTGCATTATCTTGCACTTAAAGGGGTTGTCCTACTTTGCTGTTTCAATCTTACCAGCAGTAAATGTCCTGATAACTTCCTGGTTCTCAGGCAGTGGAGTGAAGGCCACGCCTCCTCATGACTCACCCTCAGAGCTCAGTCCTTGCTCGTTCATGTGGATGAGTCATCCACATGGAGCCTGCAGAGTATGTAAAGCCCCTCCCCCTGCTGGGGAATCACTCAGTGACCACTGACCAATGCTAGTGAACTAATGGAGTAACTTGTGGCTGCCCTGCATTCTAATGCACTTTTACACATAAAACCTGTGTTACAAACCCATTCTGTGCAGCAAAAACAATAAATCACTACAGCCCAAATGCATGTTAGCTAGTAGCCATATGATCTGTGCTAGATATAGATAGATATATTCACTGACTTATTACCCAGCTTTCCCGGTGTCTGATATTATCACTGACTTATTACCCAGCTTTCCCGATGTCTGATATTATCACTGACTTATTACCCAGCTTTCCCGATGTCTGATATTATCACTGACTTATTACCCAGCTTTCCCGGTATCAGATATTATCACTGACTTATTACCCAGCTTTCCCGGTATCAGATATTATCACTGACTTATTACCCAGCTTTCCCGGTGTACAATATTATCACTGACTTATTACCCAGCTTTCCCGGAGTACAATATTATCACTGACTTATTACCCAGCTTTCCCGGTGTACAATATTATCACTGACTTATTACCCAGCTTTCCCGGTGTACAATAATATTACAGACTTATTACCCAGCTTTCCCGGTGTACAATATTATCACTGACTTATTACCCAGCTTTCCCGGTGTACAATATTATCACTGACTTATTACCCAGCTTTCCCGGTGAACAATATCATCACTGACTTATTACCCAGCTTTCCCGGTATCAGATATTATCACTGACTTATTACCCAGCTTTCCCGGTGAACAATATTATCACTGACTTATTACCCAGCTTTCCCGGTAAAGCTGGGTAATAAGTCAGTGATAATATCTGATACCGGGAAAGCTGGGTAATAAGTCAGTGATAATATTGTACACCGGGAAAGCTGGGTAATAAGTCAGTGATAATATCTGATACGGGGAAAGCTGGGTAATAAGTCAGTGATAATATCTGATACCGGGAAAGCTGGGTAATAAGTCTTATAGACTTATTACCCAGCTTTCCCGGTGTCTGATATTATCACTGACCTATTACCCAGCTTATATGGGGGGGGGGGGGGCATCTGTGGAGGGCACTTATGGGGTGGGGGGGCATCTGTGGAGGGCACTTATGGGGTGGGGGGGCATCTGTGGAGGGCACTTATGGGGTGGGGGGGCATCTGTGGAGGGCACTTATGGGGTGGGGGGGCATCTGTGGAGGGCACTTATGGGGTGGGGGGGCATCTGTGGAGGGCACTTATGGGGTGGGGGGGCATCTGTGGAGGGCACTTATGGGGTGGGGGGGCATCTGTGGAGGGCACTTATGGGGTGGGGGGGCATCTGTGGAGGGCACTTATGGGGTGGGGGGGCATCTGTGGAGGGCACTTATGGGGTGGGGGGGGGGGCATCTGTGGATTGCTGCCTGGACTCCTTCTGGGTGCCGGAGCACACGGCGTCCTCGGTTGCTATGACGCCGTGCGCTCCCTCATGCTGCCGGAAAACAGTAATACACTGCTATGATCTATAAGATGTATCACTGTATTCCGGTGGCAGGAGGGAGCGCACGGCGTCATAGCAACCGAGGACGCCGTGTGCTCCGGCGCCCAGAAGGAGTCGGCCCGGGACTAATAGGGCCCAGGGGAGCATATCAATCACTAACCTCTGCCACCGTGATCTTCCAGGGCCCTCCTCCCTCCTCTAGAATCTGCAGGACAGCAGCGTAGCAGGCAGACAGTCTCTCTCCCCGGCACTATCTCCAGCATGCAGGACACGCCTCCCCAGCTTGTAAAACAGCCATGCGTGCGCGTTCTCGAGCGGCCGGCTGGGGAGAAGGTAGGACATTGTGCGCAGGCGCGGCACATACAAGCCCCGCAAGTATCTGGCCGTATCCATGGGATACAGGTAGACAACAGAGGCGCAGATGAAGGCATTTTTCAGGAGAACCGTGCAAGTTAGGAAATGGAAGTTATTTAGAAGATTATTCAAGGACACTTGGGGAAACTGATTAACAGCAATTAATGAAATGGGACAACCCCTTTAACATTACATTTTAGTTGCCAGATTTTTGACCATTCCTCTAGTTTTCCTAAATCCTTTTACATTTGGTGTATCCCTCCAGGAACATTAACCCTGTTACAAATCTTTGTGTCATCAGCAAAAAGACACACCTTACCATCGAGGCCTTCTGCAATTTTGCTGATAGATATTTAACAATATGGATCCCAGAACAGATCCCCGAGGTACCACACTGGTAACAAGACCATGGTCTGAATATACTCCATTGACTACAACCCTCTGTTGTCTGTCCCTCAGCCACTGCCTAATCCATTCAATATGGGAGTCCAAGCCCAAAGACTGCAATTTATTGATAAGCCTTCTATGTGGAACAGTAGCAAAAGACTTACTAAAGTCTAGATAAGCAATGTCTACTGCACCTCCTCCATCTATTATTTTAATCACCTAATAAAAAAATAATAAAAAAATCAATAAGATTAGTTTGGCATGATCTCTCTGAAGTAAACCCATGCTGTTTTTCATCTTACAATCCATGGGATTTTAGATGTTCCACAATCCTCTCCTTAAGTATGGTTTCCATTAATTTACCCACTATTGATGTCAGGCTTACTGGGCTATAGTTGCCCAATTCCTCCCTACTACCTTTCTTGTGAATGGAAATCAGCAAATTTTGTGCCCAATCTTCTGGGGCTACTCCTGTTACCAGTGATTGGTTAAATAAATCTGTTAATGGTTTTGCTAGTTCACCGCTGAGCTCTTTAAATAGCTTTGGGTGTATCCCATCAGGTGCCTGTGACTTATTTGTATTATTTTAGACAGCTGACTTAGAACCTCTTTCTCTGTAAAGACACAATCAAAAGATGCATTAGTCTTCCTTCCTAACTGAGGTCCTTTTCCTTCATTTTCCTTTGTAAAAACTGAACAGAAGTATTCATTGAGGTAGTCAGCTAGTTCTTTAACTTCTTTCATATACCTTCCTTCTTTTGTTTTCAATTTGGCAATTCCTTGTTTTAGTTTCCTTTTTTCATTTATGTATCTGAAGAATGTCTTATCACCTTTTTTCACTGACTGAGCCAATTTCTCTTCTGCTTGTGCTTTAGAAGCTCTTATACTATTTTTGTGTTTAATGATTTTGGCCACTTCTGCCGAGTACCACAGTGGTCTCTTCCGTTTTTGCTTTTACTGACGAGCCTAATGCTATTTTCTGTTACCTTCAATAGTGCCACTTTTAAGTAGTCCCATTTCTCTTGGACTCCATTGAAACTGTTCCAATCTGATAGGGACTCGAATACCAGTAATCTAATTTTAGAAAAGTTTTTCTAAAATCTAAAACTTTTGTTTTTGTGTGGTGTGAATCAGTCACTGTACTTCTAGTAAATTACACTGACTGGTGATCACTATATCCCCAAGCTTTCCCCTACAGTAATATCAGATACCAAATTCCCATTTGTGAATACTAAATCTAAAATGGCCTCCTTCCGGGTTGGCTCCTCAACTACTTGCTGTAGAGATAATCCCAGTAGGGAATTTAAAATATATGTACTCCTGGCAGAACTAGCTATTTGGGGTTTCCAGTTTATATCAGAATGATTAAAGTCTCCTATAATAATGATAACTCCCCCCTTCAATGTCAATGTTTTAGCCATTTCCTCAACTAGTAGATCATCTAATTCTTTGACTTGGCTGGGTGGTGTGTATATATGTATATATATATATATATATATATATATATATATATATATATATATATATATATATATATATATATATATATATATATCACACCTACAGGAGTTACCTTATGATTATCAAGCTACAAGGTAACCCAACCTAACTCTAAATTGGTCTCGCTAACTTTTATTAAATTAGATTTTATGCCATCTTTCACATACAGGGCAACCCCTCCCCCTTCTTGCCTCCTGTCTTTCCTATATAGAGAGAACCCTGGTATTGTTGTATCCCAGTCATTACTCCTATTGAACCACGTCTCAGTAACAGCCACTAAATCTATATTCTCAGATGCCATTATAGCCTCAAGTTCATTGATATTATTCCCTAAACTGCGAGCATTTGTAGACAAGACTCTGAGCTTGTCATTTCTTAACCTATGTGCTACTGGCATCTTCTGGCATTGTTCCGGGGGGCAGTTGGACTGCTGGATTATGATTCTTTTGCCCCCCCCCCCCCCCTTTCCTAGTTTAAATGCTCCTTAGCAAATACTTGGAACTGTTCCCTTGAGAGAAAGATGCAAACCAAATCAAGTTCTTTTCCATTCCAACAAGAGCCAACATGAGACACAAAGCCAAACCCTTGGTTCAGACACCATTCACCAAGCCATACATTGAATTCCTTAATGCACATCTTCCTGTCATGCTGAAGTTCATTCTCTGCAGTTTTGCCTGTGCATAAAACAGTTGATGCAACCTCCCGTATATCATTTCCAAGTGTATGAAAAGCTTCCTTCACCTTTGAAACCACATTGCAAGCCAGATCATTTGTCCCAAGATGGACAATAACATCCACCTCCCTTTCCTGCTTTGCTTGCCTAACAATATTAAGGATCCGTCGTCTATCCCTGCTAGCAGTAGCACAAGGGAGACATCAACACCATTTTCCTCAAACTTCACACCTCTTATGATGGAATTGGCCACCAACAGCTGCTTACTATCAGTCCTCACCTTCTCCTTTTTGTCTTTGGCTGCAGTCTTGCATACTTTAGGCATGGGAATGGATTCTTTCTCACCCACTGTGCTTGAACCATCCTCCATGTTGCTCTTGCACTCTGAAAGTGCTGCAAATTAATTATGGAGCGCCACAGACTGTGGGACATGTCTTCTATCAATAACTCAGTCTACCAGAACCTGCAGTAACAGATCTTACATTTCTAGGGGGGCCTCTGTGGCAGTGGCATTGCAACATTCTCAGCCTTTGTTTAATGGTTAATTTACAAATCTCAGGTTTCAAAAATGCGATTTCCTGCTGCATTACGGAGAGATGTCTACAGATCAGACAGCATCCAAACCTCCGAAGAGTGGAACCTGAAATAAAAAGCACAACAATTCCTACACAGAACCATGGTAAATTTGAGTCAAAATGTTTTACCTTTTTATATATAAAAAAAAATCCCAAAGTTACTGAAAATTTGAAAAAGAAAAATGCACTATTTTCTACATTTGAATATCTCCGCTTTTAAGACAGTGATACCTTTAAATATTTATCAATTAACATTCCCCATATGTCTACTTTATGTTGGCATCATTTTGTTAATTTCAGGTTATGTTTTTTTAGGATGTGAAAAGGTTTCGAATTATAGAAGCAATTTTTGAATTTTAGGAAAATTTCCAATATCAACTTTTTTAAAGGACCAATTCAGTTCTGAAGTCACTGAGGAGCTGACATAATAGAAACCATCCATACATTACTGCATTTTAGAAACATCACCCCTCAAACTATTCAAAACTGGTTTTAGAAATGTTGTTAACCCTTTAAGTATTCCACAGAAATTGAAGTAAAATGGAGGTGTAATTTCAAAATGTCACTTGTTTTGCAAATTTTCCATTTCAATCCATTTTGGCTTTCTGAATGCCTTCTCATTTTTTGGGAAGTGAGGTCACATAAAAAGTCACAAAAGCTGTTTGGTGTATTTAATGCCTTTCACTTGATGGGGTAGATCATGTGATATTTTTATAGATCTGGTCATTATGGGCACGGCAGTACCAAATATGCCATTTATTTATAGTTTTATACAATAAGAGCATATTCTGAATAAAAAATAATTTTTGCATTGCCATTTTCTAAGATCCATATTAATTTTTTCTGGCTGTGGTCTTGTGCAGGATGAGGTGAAGTTTTTAATGCTACCATTTTGGAATACATACAACTTTTTGATCAGTTGATATGTTTTTGGGAGGTGAAAAAAAAAGCTGTTTATTTTATTTTTTATTTTTTTATGATGTTCATCTGTAGGGGTAGATCATGTGATTTTTATAGAGCCGATCTTTATGGACGTGGTGATACCAAAAATGTCTAATTTTTTATTTTTAATAATTAAGTGACGTAAATGAGGAAAAAGGGTTAAACTTTTTTTTTTTTTTTACGCCTTGTGTCCTCCATAGATGTCATACAAGACCTCTGGGGGCCATTTAACCACTTTTTTTAAACTATTTATTTCTCCTAAAGCTGGGGCTAACATAGTAGCCCCGGTTACAAGGAAAATACAGCCACCAGAGAGTCGTACAGTATTATACAGACTGTACAGCCTCACTGCAGGGCTGATTGAAGTCTGTGGAAGACCCAACAGCATCTGCACTCCCCCGGCAAGAGCAGGCAGTGGCACATCGCTTCCTTTCTGTATACACATTGCTCGTTCAGTGCTGTGTATACAGCGATCTAAAACGTCCAGAAATAAACCCTATCCCCAAGAATGTTTATAGTAAATTTGCAGTTGGGAAATGTCCACATCCTAAAGATAGGACACGAATATCAAAATCTTGGAAAATTGCTGTAAGAGAATGAAGCTTAGACTTTAGAGATATGATAATGAATTACCTTGTATCCGGTAAGTGCATATATAGTATAAAAAATAAAAAAAGTTCAGGTTGGGAAAGTAGGACCCTGAGGCGTAACCTGGAGATGTAATGTTATACGTTGCCGTAAAGAAAGTTCCTCCACATGGCACTAAAATAAAACAATGTAAATATTAGGTACAGTAATGACCAGAAGACAAAATATATAAAACACTAAAAGTAGAAAATTCTAAAAATCATCAGATGCCTCTGCACAATGATTTTCTAGAGCAGAGTTATAAAGTGACGATTATAAGACCCAATCACAAATCTAAAAATGAAGAATGAAGTTCTTCAGTTTCTTTCTGTTGTAGTATCCATCTTTATAATCAGGCATACAGTATTGTAGTGTATAACTACTACATATTTTTTACCTCCATTTCCTTAATCCTCACCTTTATTATATGAAGCACTGAATTCCCTTAATGAAATTGCGCCCTCACTAACAAATTAATGTAGGAATTTGTGAGGTGCCACAAATGTTGTTCAGCAGGATCAGAGCTCTCCTACTAGGTCCATCATAAATCCTAATATAGTCTGAGGTACACTTAGGAGAGTTCTGAAGATCAAAGTCATTGAATGTCAAGGCAACCTGAAATAAAAGCCAAGAACACCCTTGTAAGATATAGAATTTTCATTTTGTTTAACCATTTATCCAGATAATATGGTTATGAGATAGAACAAAGCTGTATTTTACTTCTAACACCAGCATCACTCCTGCACATAGGATACATCTGGTCCTACAGTGTAGTCACATTAAAGTGAACTGGCTTGAGCTACAATACCAGGCCCAGATCTACACAAAAAATACGTTGTATGTAGGAAAAACAGCAACATAACATCAAGATGCCCAACAACCAGTTTTTAAACTATGGTTTGGCTTAAAAATTGCAATTTTAACTAGAATTTTAAGAAATTGATCAACATTATTGTATTTTATCCATAATTATCTAACATATAAATATAAAAAAAAATAGCAATTATCTATAAAGTTGTAAGTTCCTAGACCCCAATGCAAAATGGGTCCTGAACTCACCAGCTGCTATTTGTACTACGGTTGTTCAAATTATGATGCTGGAGGACCTTTGCACACCCTGAGGAACCTATAGTCTCTTTCTATATGCTATATAGCAGAATGCTAAGGGAAAGAGGGGGTGGTCAGATGTACAAGTCACACTAGGGCCTTGGTTTTTAAGAGAGCCCAAGTGTCCTTTTACCAAGTAAGCAGACAACAGCATTACAAATGAGGCTGTGTTACAGATTTGACATTGAGGCCCAGGAGCTTCTAATTACACCTCTATGGAAATCTATATTCAGGTATTGGTTTCTTATTTGCTAATTTGTGGTCATACTCACTTGTCCATCTGGGGTTCTGATCAAAAATACATAGTTAATGTTGTCCAGGTAATTGGATGGATAGTTAGCAGAGGAGAAATCTCCACCTGGTGTATTAAGCAGTCTGCTGGAAACATCTGACAACAAAACAAAAAAAATATAACCGAGTGGGGTGTACTTTTTGCTGCAGCTCTCTCCCCATCATAGCTCTCAGGGGGTGTACCCTTTCTCCTGCAGCTCTCTCCCTGTAGCTATCACAGTCTATAAGAGGACATCTGACTGGTGGCAGTAGAAGGATGGAACTGAGCATATGCGACCAGCTCAGTAGGTGGACGTGCACATTCCTATGCAGGTTAAACACGGGCTGGTACCATTATAAAGGAAGTAGAGAGAATACCTCCCAACCGGAACCTTTTTGTAACAGAAAGTAAATTACAAAACTTAGCAATTTTCCCATGTTGAATTATGTAATTAACACTTAAAGGTAGCAAAATGTTTTAAAACAAATGTGATATCTAGCTAGAATAATCATAATTAAGTATTCATGATTTTTTTGCAAAATAATTATTTTTGTTCAATTACATCATTCTTCACCTCTGCTTGGGTTGCTGGTACTTTTTAAAGCAATTTTTTAGAAATGTTCTCACGATTAGCTCAATCATGTCCTAAAAGTCTGAAACTATTGCTTACTTTGCAGTCCTTTGCTCGTAGTTCGTAGAATAAGACTGATACTTTCCATTTAAGCTAGCCTGTGATAAAGAAATTATTTGCTATATTTTTTTTACTACTTATAACAAGGTAACAATTCTTATTCCTCCATTTCTATTTTTTTATTCTATTTTTATTTTAAATTAATTCACATATTCTTATCAGCTACGTGGACCACAATGTAACAAAAAACAAATGTACATGACTTGTTCTTTTAGGTCTAAAGGAAAGTTTACTAGACGTCTTCTGTGATAAGTGCAGAAGTCATTGTGGAGAGAGGGGGACTAAATTAAGGCTACTTTCACACTGGCATTTCTGGGTCCGCTTAAGAGATCCGTTTCAAGGCTCTCACAAGCGGCCCAAAACGGATCAGTTCCATCTCAATGCATTCTGAATGGATAAGGATCCGTTCAGAATGCATCAATTTGGCTGCGTTTTGGTGTCCGCCTGACGATGCGGAGCCAAATGTATCCATCCTGACTTAGAATGTAAGTCAACGAGGACAGATCCGTTTTTCACTGACAATATGGTGCAATTGAAAACTGATCCGCCCCCAATGACTTTCAATATAAGTCAAGACGGATCTGTTTTGACTTAGTCTTGTTTTTTTGATGTATAATGCAAACAGATCTGCCCCGAACGCCAGTGTGAAAGTAGCCTAAGTTCCATCATCTATGGTGCATGCTGGATCCAGTGTTATCTATACATAGGTGTCTATCTTGTGAATAGGTTAATGACGTGTTATCTGTACACAGCCATTAACTTGATGGTGGCGAGATGCCTGCTGAGAAGTCATCTCTACACAACAGGAAGTGTCCGTCTATTAAGGTTAGCAACGGTATAAAAAAAAAATATATATCCTGGGAGATAAGCTTGCCACTAGAAATGTCTAGCAGTTTCTCTCATATCTCCCCATTGAACATGCATGGAGTTGTGAGAGAGTCAGGGGAAACAGCTGTTGGCGAAACGATCATTCAGCCAACTGCAACTGAATGTGAGTGGCCCCCTAAATGCCAAGTTGTTTCTTTAAAGAGTCACTGAGCCTCCATAAAACCTTTGGTATGTCAGAGACAGAGGTTTTAATTGGTAGAGGTTTGAGTGCTGAGATCCTAACCAATTGCTAGAATGAGGACATGGACTCAATATAAGGTCTATAGGCCTATCTAGATTCTGCAGTAAAGAGAGAGAAAGGTCAATGTATGAGCACTTCTCACTCCTTGTTTAAGTGATGGAGATCATCACTCAGACCCCCACTGATCAAAACATTTGATACGTCACTATTTCAAAAGTTATCAAAATTCATTGACCCTTTAAAAGTGTCTAAACATACATGACAGATGGAATATATTGCAAAAAAATTACCATGATTTTTTCCTGACTTCGGTCGACTTTTACACCCCTAAGCGAGAAGAACCATGATAGGCTTAGTATATTAACAGAAAAGGTTAAAACACACATTTCACAAAAAAAATAATATATATTACATATGCTTCTGGCATATGTAAAAAACAGTGACCTCTCTGAAGCCTGGGTCACCACCGGACAGTATGATATAGATGGACACTTATTGCCACTACTCTGAGGCCGGCTATAAAGAGTCATAAAGGCTATACCAGGCCCCAGCTCATCCTGTCCTATAAGATAAAGATCAGCTCGCTGTCAAGCCTGGCTGGAGGTGACGTCATTAATTTCGAGGTCTGGTTTGAGGAGAGCTAATAGCCCTTAATTAGCTCTGGGCATAAAACCAGTCCACTTTCAAATTTCATTTATGAATCAACTTATGCCCTTTCTGACACCAGATCCAGGCTCTACAGAGTATTGTGGTTAATTGGGTATCAAATATGACCAGAGGCTGTGATTCTGTAGCCGACCTATGGGTGGTAGAAGAACTACAGGTCCCAGCATTACCGTGTGTGGTCTCATTCTGTATGTAAATAAGGATCGCAAATATGCATTCTGTATAAAAAAAATGCGATGTATCAGGGAGATAAAGGCTTAAGTATAATCCTCATTGAAGGAACTGAACTTTGATGGGGTCATAAAACACTTCAGTCAGTCACTCTGCTGCTATTGGCTGACAGGAGTAAGTCTCCTGCCCATGGGACAGTTCATAAAAATGCGTGCACGAGGACAGAGGAGAGAGCCCCATGGAACATCACCGGACACTTAATTGGACATTGACGGCATATCCCTGTATCAGAAGAACTTTGAGGGTCTCCCCTGATACATACTGAAAAGGGGTTTGCAAGGATTCAAAAAGGACATATGAACAACCATCTAAAACCCTCCAGAGAAACTAAGTATTTTTTCATCTTTTTTCCCTTTCATTTGTACTGTCGTGATTATTTATATTATTATTCTGTAGATTTATAGTCATTTTCATTAGATTTGTGTAGTGTACGGGAGAGTAATACCCCGTCACTACAGAAGGGTCACTTGGGTATTGTCGTTCCCCCTGTATTTATGGGGAGGTTGGTATAGAACATCTTGTCAATGTACTGCTATGTATTTTCCTGTTACTGTGAAACGTGCATGTGCAGGCCGGCTAGGGTGTTATTCCAGCTCTGAGTCACTAGAGGGAGCTAGGGAGCCCTAGTCTATATAAGGCCCAGTCAGGAAGTAGTAAGCAGTCAGACAGTGGGAGAAGGAGTCAGAGATGATCCTGTGTCTGAGTCACGGCCAGGCTATGGGCCTGTGAGAGTAGAGCAAGCCTGAAGCCTGCCGACTAGGAGAGGGTAGTAAGCCCTGTAACTGGGTTCCGGATCCAAGGAAAAGGTTCCCCTCCTGAGTCATCATCCATTGTAGCGGAAACATCATAAGCACCAGCCGGGACACGGAATACAACAGAGGCCAATCTGATAAAGCAAGAGGTACTCAAGATAACAGAGGAGGTACTAGATAAAGACAGCTTCAAGGATACGCCAGATATAGGGCATTAGACCTTGGAGAATAAGTCACATGTTTCAGGACCAGTCAGGCCTAGTGTGCAAGCCGCCTGCACTGCATCTCCTGTAATTAACACTCTGTAAAGAACATTGCTATAACCGGCCAGTCTGTACTTCTAAGAACCACCTGTATTCAAATAGAAACCAACTGTCTTCCATGGAACGGCGCTTCCAACTGCGTCCATGTATGATTTTCACTGATATTCAGTAAAGTTCCAGTTTTTGGTTGGCTATCCTGTGGTTGCTTCATTCTTCTACATTACTATACACGGCGTGTCACCGTTTAATTGACACTGGCGTCACGAACATTAATCACCTGCCTGTTCCAGCCTTTGCCCTGCTTGAAGACAGTGGATCCCAGGTTAGTGGGTTGATCTGCACTACAAAGCCCAGCATACACTACTGACCCCCTGGGACACTGCATTTGTATGCACTGCTTTATACCTCTTATTAAAGATCAAATCTAAATGGCCAAGTCTTCCATATTCTAAGCTGCTGAACAACGTACCTTGCCTTTGAAGAGACGTTACCAGGTAGTTAGTTAAATTGCATTTAGGAATTTTAGCTGGGGGTGATTGACTGCGGTTGGTCAGTAAGTGATATCCGGTTCATCCACTGATCTGTGTGATAGTGAATGACCCGAATAGTCGGCTCATGGACCGGGAACCCACGTGGTGGCAGTTACTGAAGTGAAGTGGGGGGGGGGGGGGGGTGTTAGCCGGATGGTAATTCCCTGGTCACGTGAGGTCTCTGTGTGTGCGCAGTCTCAGTCACAGACCACTACGTCACATCTGTGGGATCCGGAGCGATCGGATCCATAGTTCGTGACATTTTCTGGTGGCAGCTTACGGGATTCTGTATCCTTAGAATATTAGTGCATGAAGTTATGTCCATAACTCTGTACTAAAGGATTGAAAAATTCTGGAAGACGAAGCACAGTGCATTAGTTTTGGTAGAATAATTCACGACAGTACCATTCCCTCTCTTGTTTTCTGTCCCATCTTATTTGGCAATAATGTCCAAATCCGTGAATTATGACGTCATGAGCGTGTCTGATATCACAGCTCTGTGTGAGCACAAAGGCATCGAAGTATATGGGAAAAATAAGACTGTCCTTATTCAGGAGTTATGTGCATGGAGGAGTCAAGAGTCATCCCTGCAGGATTCAGGGAATGGAGGACACTCAGGGGCCCCTGAGCCAGGTAACCCCTTCCAGAATGAGGATGATGAACTGGGAGGAGGACAGCCTGCTGGGGCTTGCAGTCCTCTAGCTGGACATAACTGTCTCTATGCCATCCCAAAATGGTCTGGACCAGTTAATGCTCAGTAACCTGGACTTATATTCTCGGCTGCTGGAGGCACGTCGGGCAGAGCGCAAGGCTGAGCGCGAGGCTGCAGAACGAGAACGGGAAGCTGTCCGCAGTCATGAACTGGACATGGCCCGAGTACAGCTTCAGGGGTCCGACCGGCATGCTACATCCACAGGCCCATCCCTGATTGTCAAGCCTAAACTGCCTGTTATGGAGTCTAAGAACTGTGACATTGATCTTTTCCTGCATGCTTTTGAAACCTCATGCCAGCAGTACCAGGTACCAGAGCCGCAGTGGGCGGGACAGCTAATGTCCGCACTGAAGGGCAAAGCTATGGAGGCCCTGGTCGGACTACCATTAGCAGAGCGTACTAGTTACGCAGTCATCAATAAGGCTATTCTGGTCAAGTACCAGCTGACTCCAGAGACTTACCGTTTACGGGTCCGGTCCCTGCGGAGAGGGCCCGGAGATACTTTTATGGAACATCTGGGCAAGTTGCAGACCACCTTCCAACAGTGGTCTGATCCCATCACAGAGGACACCAAGCAGTCCCTGGCAGATCTGATGGTCCAAGAACAGTTTGTCTCCAATTGCCCCACGGATGTGCAAAAATATGTATGTGAGCACAAGCCGAAGAGTGCGCGAGAGGCGGCCGAGCTAGCCGATGAATACATCGCCATGCCCAGCATTCGAGCATTCAGACACTCTGTCCCGCCTGGGGAGGAACCTATTCATCTGCTTCTTCCTCCAGGCCAGCTTTGTCGGTTCCTGTCCAGCGACCCTTTCACAGGCCTGCACAAAGACCCGAAGGAGTCAAGCCAGCACCGACAGACGTGCGCAAGTGCTATGCGTGCGGCAAGCCAGGACACCTCAGCCACTAGTGCCCGGAGAAGAAGACAGCACCCCCTGGCAAGCTTGCCCGCAACCCATCATCTGTGCTGTTGGTGAATGGAGCTGCAAGACACACCGCAGACAACCTATAGTCGGTTACTGTGGGCAACCGGTGCACCACAGGCTTCCGTGATACAGGAGCCGAAGTCACACTAGTTCGGCCTGAACTAGTGGATGACGCAGACCTTATTCCCAGCAAAAGCCTCACCATCATGGGAGTTGGGGGGGGTGAGCCCTAATGTTCCCCTAGCTCGTGTTTTCCTTGATTGGGGGGCTGGGAGTGGAGTAAGGGAAGTGGGAGTCTCTGCGGAGATCCCCACAAATGTTTTATTAGACACTGACCTAGGACAATTGGTCTCATCCTACGTTCCCCCTGGAAGCACACAGGACTCACCCGTCCCTATGGAGGTCCCTGGACATACCGTGGTACTGTGCAAGGATGTTTGCGTAACATCAGAACCTTGGGGATGGACCGTGGGAGGTGGGGTGTGTGGGAGCAGTTCTCCTACGACAGGAGATTTAGAGGGGCTGGCGGGTGTATGTACACAGGTAGCGGACATGTGTTTAACTGATTCAAGTTGCGCAAATGTTAAATGTGATGACCTTATTGTGCCTGTGTTGCTCGTCACTCGCAGGGCTGCAAAAGCCGCAGCGGAACGCTCCATTGGGGAAGAGCAAGTGGAAGTGTCCCCTTCCACCGGTTCAGACCCCGTGGACTTAACCGCATCAGAGCCTCAGCCACTGTCCCTGATCGCCACAGGACAGCTGGCTGGGACTTGTAGTGCCGCCTTTGAGCAGGCCCTGCGAGATGACCCTACCTTGGAGCAGCTAAGAGGGTTAGCTGCCAGCCCTCCCACTGAGGGAGACAAACACTGAGTGTGTTGGGACAATGGGAAACTGTATAAGGAGGACACCCCCCAGTGTGACAGTAGGGTGGGGCCACTCAGGAGGCAGCTCATTGTACCTGTGCAGTTCAAGGAACAATTACTGCAAGTGGCTCATGAGATCCCCTTAGCTGGTCACCTGGGAATAACCAAAACAAAGTCCCGTGTGATGCAGAATTTTTTTCTGGCCTGGCATCGGGGCAGATGTCGCCAATTACTGCAGGTCCTGCGACACCTGTCAGCGAGTTGGCAAAGCAGGAGACTGTCACCGAGCTCCATTGAATCCCTTACCGATAATTGATGAACCCTTCAGGAGGGTGGCCATGGACATCATTGGTCCACTGACCATCCCCAGCAGTTCGGGTAAACAGTTCATATTAACCCTGGTGGATTACGCGATGCGCTACCCGGAAGCAGTGGCCTTCTCCATTTGGGCGGACAAGGTTGCGGACGCCCTGCTGGGGATCTTCACGAGAGTGGTGTTCCCAGCTGAGCTTCTCAGCGACCAAGGACCTTAGTTCATGTCTGAACTAATGCAGGGGCTCTGTAGGAAAATACAGGTGAACCATATCTTAGCCAGCCTTTACCACGCACAAACAAACGGCCTCTGTGAGCGCTTCAACGGGACGTTGAAGCAGATGCTGAAGACGTTCGTGGAGGTGCAAGGGAAGGACTGGGAACAATATCTACCTCACCTGCTATTTGCCTACAGAGAGGTTCCCCAGGAGTCAACCGGGTTTTCGCCCTTAGAACTCCTGTATGGTCGACGAGTAAGAGGTCCCCTAGACCTAATCAGAGAGTCTTGGGAAGGTAAGGTTGCCGACCGGGAAGTCTCTGTAGTAGACTATGTCCTCAGGTTCCGAGACAAAATGGAGTTGCTTGTAGGTCTGGTGCAGGCAAATATGGTGCAGGCCCAAAGCAAACCGAAGCAGTGGTATGACCGCACTGCCCGAGAGAGAATCTACCAGGAGGGGCAGAAGGTCTATGTCCTGCTGCCGATGCGGCAAAACAAACTGCAAGCTGCATGGGAAGGGCCGTACCCCATTGTCAAACGTCTGAGTAAGTTAAATTATGTGGTGGGCCTTGGAGAGGAAGGTAGGAGACAGAAGACGTTCCACGTCAACATGCTCAAGGAGCATCACGAGAGAACGCTACATGTTATGTAGGTCTGCAGCCTGCCCGAAAGGGAGGAGGCCGACCCCCTACTAGATTTGCTAGCTGACACTCGAGAGTTGGAGATGGACTTAACCCTCAACTCTCATCCCAGCAGAGATCTCAGCTCTTAGAAGTGTTGACGGCTCACCGTGACACTTTTACAGGGAAACCCGGGAGAACACACCTTGCAGTCCATCATGTGGACACAGGCACACATGCTCCCACAAAGCAGTCCGCCTACCGTGTCTCAGTGGAGGTCCAGGCAGACCTCAGGAGGGAGATCGAGGAGATGAAGCAGCTTGGGGTCATTCAGAAATCCCACAGCGCTTGGGCCTCTCCGGTGGTTCTGGTCCCGAAGAAAGATCAGACAACCAGGTTCTGTGTGGCTTGTCGGAAACTGAATGCCATCAAAACCTCGGATGCTTACCCCATGCCCAGGATTGATGAACTGTTAGATAAGTTGGCAGGAGCCAGCTACCTGACAATCATGGACCTGAGCAGGGGGTATTGTCAGATTCCCCTGACCTCGGAGGCTCAGGAGAAGTCGGCCTTCATCACCCCATTCGGCTTATACGAATTTACTGTAATGCCGTTTGGGATGAAGAATAGTGTTGAGCGCGAATATTCGAATATCGAATTTTTTTCCCGAATATCGGCACTTCGCTAATTCGCGAATATTTCGAATATAGTGATATAAATTCGATATTTCGAATATTTTTTTTTATTTTTTTTTATTGTTATATTTTTTTCTTTCCCATTTCCCTAAAGTTGTTCTTACCTGTCCTTTGGATTCCTGGCTTCCTGGCTGCTCCAGTCAGTGCCCGTTGCCGCTTCTGCCGACTTCCATGCTCATGGAGCGTCCCCATCACCATGGGAACATCTCCATATACTAGAATGTACTGTCGGATTTGAGAATTACGTTGAAATTGCAATTCGATTTTTTTCAAGTTATAATAATCGAATTTCGATTTTAACTTAGCACTGCTATATGCCATATTAGGCTAACTAATATGGCATATAGCAGTGCTAAGTTAAAATCGAAATTCGATTATTATAACTTGAAAAAAATCGAATTGCGATTTCAATGTAATTCTCAAATCCGACAGTACATTCTAGTATATGGAGTCGTTCCCATGGTGATGGGGACGCTCCATAAGCATGGAATATGGCTTCAATGGCTTGGTAGAATTAGCGAATTGACGAATATATTCGTTATATTCCACAAAACGAATATAACGAATGTATTCGTCATATTCCACAAAACGAATATAACGAATGTATTCGTCATATTCCACAAAACGAATATAACGAATGTATTCGTCATATTCCACAAAACGAAGATAACGAAGTATTCTGCATCTTCATTTTAGCTACCTATTCATCAATTTCGCTAATTCTAGCAATGATATAGGAAAGTTGACTATAGAGACAGCTAAGTTTAATTCGCTATGCGATTATATTACTGCTTTTTTTTTAAATAAATAGAATAATTATAATACCTGATAATTATTATAATTATACTATTTATAAAAAAAAGCAGTCATATAATCGCATAGCGAATTATACTTAGCTGTCTCTATAGTCAACTTTCCTATATCATTGCTAGAATTGGCGAAATTGATGAATAGGTAGCTAAAACGAAGATGCAGAATACTTCGTTATCTTCGTTTTGTGGAATATGACGAATACTTCGTTATCTTCGTTTTGTGGAATATGACGAATACATTCGTTATATTCGTTTTGTGGAATATAACGAATATATTCGTCAATTCGCTAATTCTACCAAGCCATTGAAGCCAACCATATAGTAAACCAGGTCCAAGTTGGAATCGCAATTCGATTATTTCAAGTTATAATAATTGAATTTCGATTTTAACTTAGCACTGCTATATGCCATATTAGGCTAACTAATATGGCATATAGCAGTGCTAAGTTAAAATCGAAATTCGATTATTATAACTTGAAAAAAAATCGAATTGCGATTTCAACGTAATTCTCAAATCCGACAGTACATTCTAGTATATGGAGTCGTTCCCATGGTGATGGGGACGCTCCATAAGCATGGAATATGGCTTCAATGGCTTGGTAGAATTAGCGAATTGACGAATATATTCGTTATATTCCACAAAACGAATATAACGAATGTATTCGTCATATTCCACAAAACGAAGATAAAGAAGTATTCTGCATCTTCATTTTAGCTACCTATTCATAAATTTCGCCAATTCTAGCAATGATATAGGAAAGTTGACTATAGAGACAGCTAAGTTTAATTCGCTATGCGATTATATGACTGCTTTTTTTTATAAATAGTATAATTATAATTATTATCAGGTATTATAATTATTCTATTTATTTAAAAAAAAAAGCAGTAATATAATCGCATAGCGAATTAAACTTAGCTGTCTCTATAGTCAACTTTCCTATATCATTGCTAGAATTAGCGAAATTGATGAATAGGTAGCTAAAATGAAGATGCAGAATACTTCGTTATCTTCGTTTTGTGGAATATGACGAATACATTTGTTATATTCGTTTTGTGGAATATGACGAATACATTCGTTATATTCGTTTTGTGGAATATAACGAATATATTCGTCAATTCGCTAATTCTACCAAGCCATTGAAGCCATATTCCATGCTTATGGAGCGTCCCCATCACCATGGGAACGACTCCATATACTAGAATGTACTGTCGGATTTGAGAATTACGTTGAAATCGCAATTCGATTTTTTCAAGTTATAATAATCGAATTTCGATTTTAACTTAGCACTGCTATATGCCATATTAGTTAGCCTAATATGGCATATAGCAGTGCTAAGTTAAAATCGAAATTCGATTATTATAACTTGAAAAAAATCGAATTGCGATTTTAATAGGAGAGTAGCTTTTAAGTTAAAATCGAAATTCAATTATTTAAATCGCATATTAATCGCGATAACAAGAATAATGACGAATATTCGATTTCGACGAATATAAAACGAATATTCTATCGAATATTCGCGAATTTCGTCGAAATCGAATATGGCACCTGCCGCTCATCACTAATGAAGAATGCGCCAGCCACCTTTCAAAGGCTTGTGAATGACTTGCTGGAAGGACTAGAAGAATGTGCTGTCACCTATTTAGACGACATTGCCGTGTATAGCCCCACGTGGAAGAAGCACCTGGTGCACCTGTCGCAAGTACTGGACAAACTTGCTGCGGCTGGACTAACTGTTAAGCCTAGCAAGAGTGGAAACAAACCAGGCTGGTGTAGTGAGCTGCATCTATATTTATTTATATAAGGAGATATATAAACGCGAGTTTGACCGCGACGCGTGGTTGATTAAGTGTGGTTGCGTAAGTGTGTGATTTAAGATTAAGTGACTTTAGATTCAGGGATTAGCCAGTTTCTTAGTACTACATTATATTGCATTTTTTGCTTTGTTGGTGTAATCCCCATTTAGTATGTGTTGCACAATTGACAACGCAGTCCAGTGCACATCTTGCATGATGTATGCAGTCCTGGAACAGGAGTTCAAGGGTGCATATCTTTGTTCAAAATGTGAGCAAATTACCCGTTTGGAATCGCAAATAGAGTCTCTAAATGGGCAAGTTGACTTGCTGACTTGTTTCAGATGGAGTAGCCCCCCTTGGAATTCATTACACGAATATTACATTACCGACTTTTGCAATCAAGAAAATAAATCGCAAATTTGCGAATTTATGACGAATATTTGCAAAATATCGCAAATTCAAGGGACACATTTTTTGACCAGCCAGTTACTCTGAAAGTGGTTGACCTTTATTAGAAAAAGAGGTCTATTAACAGTCCCACTTGTTTATGACGCAGAATGGTTGTCATGGACCTTTTAATCTGTAATCCTATTCAAGAAGAAAGTTGTTTGAAATTCTAAATCTCAGTCATTCTAAAGTGACCCACCTCTAAATTCTCCTGTTCTTTCAGGTGTTTATCCTATTCTGGGCGAACTGGAGGAGCTCAACCTGTATTTATTAGCCCCCAATTGCATGCAAAAAGGAATCTTACAACATGAGCCAAGGCACGCTTTGGGATTTCTACATGAAGATAGCTGGTCGGATCGTGACAACGATAAACACAAATTACCAAAACGTCAAACCAGGTACCATGTACTTTAACACGCATCATACTGACACCTAGATATTAAAATCTCACTTTAGAATTTATGTAAATTTTACTCAATAAAGTTGTTTTTAGGTAAATATAAATATTCTTTGAATTGAAATGTGAAACATAGTAAATTTGGCTACTTTCAATTTAAAACAAATATTTAATAGTCAGGTTGTATTCAAATTTCTGTTCCTAGGGCATATGTACTAAGGAATTAGCCTTTTATTTCTCTTTGCATCAAAATATGGTTTGGTACTTGGAGTAGGATGCCTTTCCGCTTCCAAACTCAAATACCTAGGCCAAGCTTAGCCCAGGTAAAAACCTCAAGATAAGGTGGCAATATTCTTCCGAGCCCTCCTCTATACACATGAACTCTATTGTACAACTTCCATATCCTTTTTTCCTGATATCTGTCATCAAGGGAGGGTCAGATACCCATGCACATTTGATGGTCAGCCGGTTCTGCTTAAAGTGGTAGTCCATGAATATCTTATCTAAATAATCTGCAACACCAGACACAGCTCAGAGTCCCGAGGTATAGCTTCTAATTTCTGTTACACACACACACCCACACACACACACACACCTCAGAGATAAAAATAAGGATCATAGTTTTACTCCTTGCCCCTGATCTCTTCATCACCATCAATTTAACCATAAAACAGACTAATAACCTGAGGCAGGCTGGTTGTCATGGACCTTTTCCTCCATAATTCCATTTAAGAAGTGTTGGTAATTCTAAGTCTAGTAATCAGTCAGCCTGAAGTGACCTACCTCTAAATTCAATTATTTCCATTCTTTCAGGTGTTTAACCTATTCTGGGCAAACTAGAGGGGCTCAACCTGTATTTATTAGCCCCCAATTGCATGCAAAGAGGAATCATACAACATGAGCCAAGTCACACTTTGGGGTTTCTACATGAAAATAGATGGTCGTATCGTGACAACTACATCACCTTAGATTACCAAAATGTCATAAAAAGGTACTTCAACATGTGCATCACACCAACACCAAATAACACCTAGACAAACAAAAACAAAAAAAGTTTAGGAAAATTTTACATTTTTTTGTGAATTGAAATAAAACATTGTAAAATTTGGCTACACCCAATTTACAAAAAAAAAATGTTTTTACGTCTTCATAAGTTAAATCAGATCATTAAAGACACTGATCAGGCAGTTTTAAGTTCTTGACCTGCTAAGCTCAGTTAAAGATTTAAAAACTGCCCCTCCAATAATCTCTTCCCTGAATCTACCACAGGAGAGCATGGGGAAACCCTATATACATTAGAGATGTCCCGAACTATTGGCCGGCGAACAGTTCCCAGCGAACATAGCTTGTTCGCGTTCGCCACGGCGGGCAAACATATGCGATGTTCGGTCCACCCCCTATTCATCATCATTGAATAAACGTCGACCCTGTACCTCAGTCAGACACATTATAGCCAGTCAGCAGCAGACCCTCCCTCCCAGACCCTCCCACCTCCTGGACAGCATCCATTTTAGATTCATTCGGAAGCTGCATTCTTAGTGAGAGGAGGGACAGTGTAGCTGCTGCTGATTTAATAGGGAAATCGATAGCTAGGCTAGTGTATTCAGTGTCCACTCCAGTCCTGAAAGACTCATCTGATCTCTGCTGTAAGGACAGCACCCCAAAAAGCCCTTTTTAGGGCTAGAACATCAGTCATTTTTTTTTTTTTTTTCTTCATGTGTAATCTAATTGCAGTTGCCTGCCAGCATGTGTCAGGCTCACAGCGTATACTGTGCCCACTTGCCCAGTGCCACCACTCATATCGTGTCACAGTAGCTTGCATAAAAAAATAAAATTAACACAAATTTTACTGTGAAATAATAGCAGTAGGTTGCATGCACATGTGTGTGTTTCAGGCCCTGCAAGTGCATAGTGTCACCAGCGCAAATTATATCTGGTGTCACAGTAGATTACATTTAAAAAAAAATATTTGGATTGTAGTAGATTGAATAATAATTGCAGTCATTTGTCTGCAAGCGTGTGTCAGGCCTACAGCGTCTACTGTGCCAACTTCTGCCAGTGCACAGTGCCACCATTTCTGGTGTCACAGTAGCTAGCACGCATAGTACAACTAAACTAATCTAAAAAAAAAAAAATTAAGACCGACAGAGGCAGGCCACCCCGCAGGGGCAGTCGTGGTCATGGTGGAGGAGACGAGTTGGAAGCAGGGGAGATCGTCGCAAGGAGCTAGTGGCACAGTCAGACAGCATGTATCGGCACCCGGGGTCAGCCAGACAGCACGCCAATCAACGCATGCTGTTGCCACCACCAGAATGCCGTCATTGCAAAGCTCAGCAGTGTGGCATTTTTTTGTGTGTCTGCCTCTAATAACAGCGACGCCATTTGCAACCTGTGCCAAAAGAAATTGAGTCGTGGGAAGTCCAACACCCACCTAGGTACAACTGCTTTGCGAAGGCACATGATCTCACATCAAACACGCCTATGGGATCAACACATGAGTACAAGCAGCACACAAACTCAAAGCCACCATCCTCCTCCTTGTCCAGCATCTTCAGCCACTGCTGTCCTCCTTGCCCCCTCTCAACCACCCGCCACTCCGCCACTTTCCTTGAGCAGTTCCTGCTCATCTGCCCACAGTCAGGTGTCTGTCAAGGACATGTTTGAGCGTAAGAAGCCAATGTCACAGAGTCACTTGTCGGAACTCTTAGCCCGCCAGCTTTTACAATACAAGCTGGTGGAGTCTGAGGCCTTCAAAAAAATTTAGCTATTGGGACACCGCAGTGGAAGGTACCCGGACAAAATTTATTTTCACAAAAGGCAATCCCCAACCTGTACTCTATTGTGCAAAAGGCATGTCATGCCACACGGTGTTGGGGCAAGGGTCCATCTGATCACTGATACCTGGTCTGCAAAGCACGGTCAGGGCAGGTATATTACCTACACTGCACATTGGGTAAACCTGCTGACTGCTGCCAAGCATGGAATGTGTGGCTCTGCAGAGTAGTTGGTGACACCGCCATGACTTGCAGGCAGGCCTTCTGCCACCTCCTCTACTGCTGCATCTTGCTCCACATCAACTGCACCCCCCCACCCAGCTCCTCAGGGGCTATTCCACATCCCGGATACGACAGGTGTCACACTGTCTTGGGGTTGACTTGCCTGAAAGCAGAGAGTCACACCGGACCAGCACTCCTGTCTGCCCTGAACGCACAGGTGGATCAGTGGCCGACTCCGCACCAACTGGAAATCGGCAAAGTGGTGTGTGACAACGGAAGCAAATTGTTAGCGGCATTGAATTTGGGCAAGTTGACACATGTGCCGTGCATGGCACATGTGTGTAATCTGATTGTACAACGCTTTGTGCATAAGTACCGAGGCTTATAGGATGTCCTCAAGCAGGCCAGGAAGGTGTGTGGCCATTTCAGGCGTTCCTATATGGCCATGGCGCACTTTTCAGACATTCAGCGGCGCAACAACATGCCAGTGAGGCGCTTGATTTGCGACAGCCCTACACGTTGGAATTTAACACTCCTAATGTTCGACCGCCTGGTCCAACAAGAAAAATCAGTCAACGACTATTTGTATGACCAGGGTGCTAGGACAGCCTCTGCGGAGCTGGGAATTTCTTTGCCACGTTACTGGACACTCATACGTCCTTTTGAAGAGGTGACAAACCTAGTCAGTCGCACTGAAGGCACCATCAGCGACATCATCCCATTTGTTTTCTTCCTGGAGCGTGCTGGATCAGGCCATAGATGAGTGTGAAGAGAAGGAGGAAGAGTTGTGGTCACCATCATCACCAAGAGAAACAGCATTATCAGCATCGCTTGCTGGACCTGCAGCAACGCTGGAAGAGGAGTCTGAGGAAGAGGAGTAAGAGGAGGAATGTGGCTTTGAGGAGGAGGACGACCAACCACAGCAGGCATCCCAGGGTGCTTGTTGTCACCCATCTGGTACCCATGGTGGGGGAAGGGGAAGAACAGACCTTTAGTGAGATCAGCACAACGGGAATCTAACAGGGGAAGAGGTGAAAGTAATCCTCCTCCTACCACGCCGGCAAGGACAGGACGCTTTACAGACGTGTTGTTGATGGAGGACATGCAGAGCATTTTAAGTCCTACTCATCGCCACAGCCCTTCAGGGTCCACCCTCAGAACAACTCGACCGACAGGTGGCAGACTACCTCGCCTTAACTGCAGATTGACACTCTGAGAAGTGATGAACCACTTGACTACTTGGTGTGCAGGCTTGACCTGTGGCCTGAGCTATCCCAATTTGCGATAGAACTTCTGGCCTGCCCCGCTTCAAGTGTCCTGTCAGAAAAGACCTTCAGTGCAGCAGGAGGTAATGTCACTGAGAAGAGAAGTCGCCTAGGTAAAAAAAGTCTAGATTACCTCACCTTTATTAAGATGAATGAGGGATGGATCCCGAAGGGACTGACAGTGGGCGATACATTTGACTAAAAAAGGCCTGATGGGATGAGCTGCCTTGGGCTAAAAATGGTCCACACACTGCTGTATTTTATCTCTGAATTCCAGATGACTTGTGTGACTTATCCGCCACCAACTAGGGTTCAAGCCGCAATGTTTTTTGGCATCTGATGCTGCACTGTAGCTTCAAAAACAAAAAAAGCACACATACATGTGTCAATTCCCCTTCAAAATGGTTACCTTGTTGTGGTGAAGGGGCTTGCGTTTCACAATGAAGCGACCACCTCTATGAGTGTGTTGGCAATGGCAATGTTGGCACACCCAAGATAAGGTCATTGCTTCATTGCGAACAGACCAAAAAGCTATCGGCTGGATAATTTTGCATCGAAAAAAAACCAATTTTCTTTGTGATCATCTAAGGTGATCATTAAAGCCTACTAGGCCAATAATGGGCCCACACAGCAGAATCATTGTTTTCTGGGTCACTTAACTGTCACTGAACACGACCATAGGCTTTGAAACCCCCCCCCCCCAATCACTTGCAATCTCCCAAACGTGAGCACAAGCACAGTCATCACTACACCAAGATTGATGCATAGAGGAATACAATTTATATCATGTGTGTCAACTATTGACAACTTTGTGGTTATCTAAAATATATTCCATACACGTCCCCTGATAGGGGACTTAACAGGGATTAAACTGATAAGAATAGTACTATTTAAACACATCTTCTAATATTATTAATAAATAATAAATACTAGTGGACGTAACAGGGATTAAACTGATAGAGGCAACGCAGAGAGAGGAGTCTGAAGAGGAGTCAGGAGGAAGGTGGCTTTGAGGAGGTGGAAGACCAAACACAGCAGGCGTCCCAGGGGGCTTGTTGTCACCTTTCGGGGACCCTTGGTGTTGTACGTGGCTGGGTGGAGGAAGAGACCTTCAATGACATTAGTGAGGACAAGGAACGGGACATGGCTAGCTTGGTATCCAACCTTGTGCAAATTGGGAGTTTGCGGTTGTGCAAATGGACTGTTTGCAGTGCGTTAAACAGGGAGTTTGGTCTGTCACTAAAGCGGGCGTAACCGTTACACTACCTGATCGATACAACATCATACCTGATGTTTTAAAGCACGTTATTCAAAACAATTTAGGAATGTTAGGCGATTTATGCCCTTTATGGATTAAAACCGGACTCTGCGTCAACTACGTAAATTTTCCATGGGCGTTTTGCCATGGATCCCCCTCCGGCATGCCACAGTCCAGGCATTAGTCCCCTTGAAACAACTTTTCCATCACCATTGTGGCCAGAAAGAGTCCCTGTGGGTTTAAAAATTCGCCTGCCCATTGAAGTCAATGGCGGTTCGCCCGTGCGAACATTTTCGCGGTCGCCAACGGAAAATTTTATGTTCTCGACATCTAATGTCCGACAGTTTATAAATGAAGACAAAAGCACATCTGTTTAAAGCATGGCTTTCTAGTGCAAAGGTTATGACATCTTACTACAGATGGTGACACCTAATGTCACCATCACTTTGATATGAATTTATACCAGTTTGATAAGTTTCATTTTGATAAAAATGCTATTTTGATAAGCCCATTTATAACATTGATAAGCTTTTGAAATAAAATTAAGATTCGGACATAAAAAAAAGGCCTATAATGAACATATAAATTCTTATAAAACAAACTATTAGAGAGACATCAACTAATGAATATGCTAATCGTTACCACATAGTGTGGTTTACAACAGGAACCGCCTATATAAACAGGACAATAGGCCACCAAGACATTAAACACCTCAAAAGATAAGCGCCATTTGTCTGCTATGCTTTTAAATCTTTCACCATTTATTGAATATGACTTATGTTATCTGTATCTATGTAACTATGCTCATCTATAGGGCATAATGTGTAACTAACTAAATGTCTTAACAGCATACAAATGTTGCTATATTTTAACTAACAATACACAATTTGTTTAGATGGATTCTTACCAAAATTTATGGGGAGACGACATTATCCCCGACGCGCAGCTGCTTATCACCGCCGACGATTTTTATGAGTTGTACATGAGCGGTGGTGTGGCACAACTGCTTTCAGACGAGGCGCACAGTATGGTGATAGCTCATACTGACATTTCAAATGAACCTGATTACAATCAGACAACTCCTTGCCTGATCGGTAAGTATAACGATCTTATGCTTTTATTACATATATAGTTTTAGCGCTAGTTATATTTCATACACGTTTATTACAGACGATCAAATCCGAGACATTTTAAGAATTGTGAACGGAACCGTTGATACTGAAAATACAGAACATTCAAACATTGCAGTTACTAGCAACAACAATTCTGACGATCTAAAGGAGAACGATCTGGCGCGAGTTATCGATCTCACAACCCCAGGGCGACCTGAAATGTTTGTTGTCGGTTTTAAAAACATTATCTATATTTCTAATACACTTTTTTAAAATGCAGCACTAAAAAGAAGTGTATACAATTGACAACATTGCGACACTCACCGATGATGCCCTACAAAAGTGTTGCAAGCAGGGCAAAAAGAGCATTGTTGCTGTAATATATTTAAACATTGTTTATAAGTCTAATACTCTTTAAAATGCAGCGCTGAAAAGAAAAATAGCCACAACCGGCGTCTCAAAAGGTGCGTCCAATAAAAAAAATAAAAAAAACACACACAACGGGTATGGCTCCCTCTACATCCGATCAAACAATGTCTATAACTTTTAAGCGTGTATAAACAATGCTGTTTAATCAAACCTTGTCATTTAAAGTTTTTCAGATGCCTGGTAGTGGCGCAAGTGTCAACAGAACTGCTTCATTCCCAGAACAAGCAGAGCCGCGCACCAGCACCCGCGACAGTTGGCGGCCTGAAAATCCAGCAATGCCGATTATCCGCTGTCCTGATGCCCGTAAGTTAATATTACACAGCGCTGTGATTTAAGTTAGCACGCTTGAAGTGCTCAATTCTTACAACTTGATGCTTGTCTTTAAATTTTTTATAAAAGTCGTAATGACATATCTAGTTAGATCTATCTTTGCGGTAAACTGTTTTAATTAGCGCGCTTGAAATTCTTAATACTTATATCTTAATGTTTGTCTTTAAATTTCAGCCAAAAAGAAAAGAAAAAAAAAAACACCAAATCCCGAGTAGTTAGAGACGACAATCAACCACAAAACAGCTTCAGGAACAGTTTACACCGATAGCTGGAATTCTAACAAAGCCGCAGCCGATTCTGCAGAGCGGCGAGCCAACTAGCAAATACGCAAGATGTAGTACCATGTAAAAAGCGCATCATATTTGATACACCAGACACATGCAGCAACGTACAACAGATAAGCAAACCCCAACAATGATACGCGCCTCTTGTCCATTCCTGTTATTGCCGGGGTGGAGAGACGTACAAAGCATTGAGGGATATTGTGAAATGTAACGACAAAATGGCACGCGTGGCGATGTATTTAAAATGTTACGTTAGACTCTACGTCTCTAGTAGGGATGAGCGAACTCGAACTGTATAGTTCGGGTTCGTACCGAATTTTGGGGTGTCCGTGACACGGACCCGAACCCGGACATTTTCGTAAAAGTCCGGGTTCGGGTTCGGTGTTCGTCGCTTTCTTCGCGCTTTTGTGACGCTTTCTTGGCGCTTTTTGAAAGGCTGCTAAGCAGCCAATCAACAAGCGTCATACTACTTGCCCCAAGAGGCCATCACAGCCATGCCTACTATTGGCATGGCTGTGATTGGCCAGAGCACCATGTGACCCAGCCTCTATTTAAGCTGGAGTCACATAGCGCCGCCCGTCACTCTGCTCTGATTAGCGTAGGGAGAGGTTGCGGCTGCGACAGTAGGGCGAGATTAGGCAGATTAACTCCTCCAAAGGACTTGATTAACTGATCGATCTGCAGCTGTGGATCATTGAGCTGCTGATCCTCAATTGCTCACTGTTTTTAGGCTGCCCAGACCGTTTGTCAGTCACATTTTTCTGGGGTGATCGGCGGCCATTTTGTGTCTTGTGGTGCGCCAGCACAAGCTGCGACCAAGTGCATTTAACCCTCAATGGTGTGGTTGTTTTTTGGCTAAAGCCTACATCAGGGTGAAGCTGTCACACCAAGTGCATTTAACCCTCAGTAGTGTGGTTGGTCAAGCTATCACACCAAGTGCATTTAACCAGCAATAGTCTGTTCATTTTTTGGCCATATACTAAATCAGGGGCAAGCTGCGCCCGTCACCAAGTGCATTTAACCCTCAGTAGTGTGGTTGGTCAAGCTGTGACACCAAGTGCATTTAACCAGCAATAGTCTGTTCATTTTTTGGCCATATACTACATCAGGGGCAAGCTGCGCCCATCACCAAGTGCATTTAACCAGCAATAGTGTGGTTATTTTTTGGCCATATCCCAGTCTAATTCTGTCACTAAATCCATACCGGTCACCCAGCGCCTAAATACTAGGCCTCAAATTTATATCCCGCTAAATCTCTCGTTACCGCTGTCCTGTTGTGGCTGGGAAAGTTATTTAGTGTCCGTCAAAGCACATTTTTTGTTCTGGGTTGAAATACAATTCCCAATTTAGCAATTTAAAAATTTAGTGGTTTCTGCTGTATCAGAGCTATTTGAAATCTATCCCTAAAAGGGTATATAATATTCAAGGTGCACATAGGGTCATTCAGAATAACTTCACACACCCGCTACTGTGCATTTCCAAGTCTAATTCTGTCACTAAACCCATACCTGTCACCCAGCGCCTAAATACTAGGCCTCAAATTTATATCCAGCTAAATCTCTCGTTAGTGCTGTAGCTGGGCGAGTTATTTAGTGTCCGTTCAAGCACATTTCTTGTTCTGGGTTGAAATACAATTCCCAATTTAGCAATTTCATAATTTAGTGGTTTCTGCTATATCAGAGCTATTTGAAATCTATCCCTAAAAGGGTATATAATATTCAAGGTGCACATAGGGACATTCAGAATAACTTCACACACCCGCTACTGTGCATTTCCAAGTCTAATTCTGTCACTAAACCCATACCTGTCACCCAGCGCCTAAATACTAGGCCTCAAATTTATATCCTGCTAAATCTCTCGTTAGTGCTGTAGCTGGGCGAGTTATTTAGTGTCCGTTCAAGCACATTTCTTGTTCTGGGTTGAAATACAATTCCCAATTTAGCAATTTCATAATTTAGTGGTTTCTGCTATATCAGAGCTATTTGAAATCTATCCCTAAAAGGGTATATAATATTCAAGGTGCACATTGGGTCATTCAGAATAACTTCACACACACCCGCTACTGTGTATTTCCAAGTCTAATTCTGTCACTAAACCCATACCTGTCACCCAGCGCCTAAATACTAGGCCTCAAATTTATATCCAGCTAAATCTGTCCTTAGTGCTGTAGCTGGGCGAGTTATTTAGTGTCCGTTCAAGCACATTTCTTGTTCTGGGTTGAAATACAATTCCCAATTTAGCAATTTCATAATTTAGTGGTTTCTGCTATATCAGAGCTATTTGAAATCTATCCCTAAAAGGGTATATAATATTCAAGGTGCACATTGGGTCATTCAGAATAACTTCACACACACGCTTCTGTGCATTTCCAAGTCTAATTCTGTCACTAAATCCATACCGGTCACCCAGCGCCTAAATACTAGGCCTCAAATTTATATCCCGCTGAATTTGAATACAATACATTGGGCCAAATAATATATTTGTTGTTGTGGTGAACCATAACAATGAGAAAAACATCTAGTAAGGGACGCGGACGTGGACATGGTCGTGGTGGTGTTAGTGGACCCTCTGGTGCTGGGAGAGGACGTGGCCGTTCTGCCACATCCACACGTCCTAGTGTACCAACTACCTCAGGTCCCAGTAGCCGCCAGAATTTACAGCGATATATGGTGGGGCCCAATGCCGTTCTAAGGATGGTAAGGCCTGAGCAGGTACAGGCATTAGTCAATTGGGTGGCCGACAGTGGATCCAGCACGTTCACATTATCTCCCACCCAGTCTTCTGCAGAAAGCGCACAGATGGCGCCTGAAAACCAACCCCATCAGTCTGTCACATCACCCCCATGCATACCAGGGAAACTGTCTCAGCCTCAAGTTATGCAGCAGTCTCTTATGCTGTTTGAAGACTCCGCTGGCAGGGTTTCCCAAGGGCATCCACCTAGCCCTTCCCCAGCGGTGAAAGACATAGAATGCACTGACGCACAACCACTTATGTTTCCTGATGATGAGGACATGGGAATACCACCTCAGCATGTCTCTGATGATGACGAAACACAGGTGCCAACTGCTGCGTCTTTCTGCAGTGTGCAGACTGAACAGGAGGTCAGGGATCAAGACTGGGTGGAAGACTATGCAGGGGACGATGAGGTCCTAGACCCCACATGGAATGAAGGTCGTGCCACTGACTTTCACAGTTCGGAGGAAGAGGCAGTGGTGAGACCGAGCCAACAGCGTAGCAAAAGAGGGAGCAGTGGGCAAAAGCAGAACACCCGCCGCCAAGAGACTCCGCCTGCTACTGACCGCCGCCATCTGGGACCGAGCACCCCAAAGGCAGCTTCAAGGAGTTCCCTGGCATGGCACTTCTTCAAACAATGTGCTGACGACAAGACCCGAGTGGTTTGCACGCTGTGCCATCAGAGCCTTAAGCGAGGCATTAACGTTCTGAACCTGAGCACAACCTGCATGACCAGGCACCTGCATGCAAAGCATGAACTGCAGTGGAGTAAACACCTTAAAACCAAGGAAGTCACTCAGGCTCCCCCTGCTACCTCTTCTGCTGCTGCCGCCTCGGCCTATTCTGCTGCTGCCGCCTCGGCCTCTTCTTCCGCCTCTGGAGGAACGTTGGCACCTGCCGCCCAGCAAACAGGGGATGTACCACCAACACCACCACCACCACCGTCACCAAGCGTCTCAACCATGTCACACGCCAGCGTTCAGCTCTCCATCTCACAAACATTTGATAGAAAGTGTAAATTCCCACCTAGCCACCCTCGATCCCTGGCCCTGAATGCCAGCATTTCTAAACTACTGGCCTATGAAATGCTGTCATTTAGGCTGGTGGACACAGACAGCTTCAAACAGCTCATGTCGCTTGCTGTCCCACAGTATGTTGTTCCCAGCCGGCACTACTTCTCCAAGAGAGCCGTGCCTTCCCTGCACAACCAAGTATCCTATAAAATCAAGTGTGCACTGCGCAACGCCATCTGTAGCAAGGTCCACCTAACCACAGATACGTGGACCAGTAAGCACGGCCAGGGACGCTATATCTCCCTAACTGCACACTGGGTAAATGTAGTGGCAGCTGGGCCCCAGGCGGAGAGCTGTTTGGCGCACGTCCTTCCGCCGCCAAGGATCGCAGGGCAACATTCTTTGCCTCCTGTTGCCACCTCCTCCTTCTCGGCTTCCTCCTCCTCTTCTTCCACCTGCTCATCCAGTCAGCCACACACCTTCACCACCAACTTCAGCACAGCCCGGGGTAAACGTCAGCAGGCCATTCTGAAACTCATATGTTTGGGGGACAGGCCCCACACCGCACAGGAGTTGTGGCGGGGTATTGAACTGTTGTTGACTGACTGACGAGTGGTTGCTGCCGGTGAGCCTCAAGCCCGGCCTGGTGGTGTGTGGTGGTGTGTGATAATGGGCGAAATCTCGTTGCAGCTCTGGGACTAGCCAATTTGACGCACATCCCTTGCTTGGCGCATGTGCTGAATTTGGTGGTGCAGAAGTTCATTCACAACTACCCCGACATGTCAGAGCTGCTGCATAAAGTGCGGGCCGTCTGTTCGCGCTTCCGGCGTTCACATCCTGCTGCTGCTCGCCTGTCTGCGCTACAGCGTAACTTCGGCCTTCCCGCTCACCGCCTCATATGCGACGTGCCCACCAGGTGGAACTCCACCTTGCACATGCTGGACAGACTGTGCGAGCAGCAGCAGGCCATAGTGGAGTTTCAGCTGCAGCACGCACGGGTCAGTCGCACTACAGAACAGCACCACTTCACCACCAATGACTGGGCCTCCATGCGAGACCTGTGTGCCCTGTTGCGCTGTTTCGAGTACTCCACCAACATGGCCAGTGGCGATGACACCGTTATCAGCGTTACAATACCACTTCTATGTCTCCTTGAGAAAACACTTAGGGCGATGATGGAAGAGGAGGTGGCCCAGGAGGAGGAGGAGGAGGAGGAGGAAGAGGGGTCATTTTTAGCACTTTCAGGCCAGTCTCTTCGAAGTGACTCAGAGGGAGGTTTTTGGCAACAGCAGAGGCCAGGTACAAATGTGGCCAGCCAGGGCCCACTACTGGAGGACGAGGATGAGGAGGAGGTGGAGGAGGATGAGGATGAAGCATGGTCACAGCGGGGTGGCACCCAACGCAGCTCGGGTCCATCACTGGTGCGTGGCTGGGGGGAAAGGCAGGACGATGACGATACGCCTCCCACAGAGGACAGCTTGTCCTTACCCCTGGGCAGCCTGGCACACATGAGCGACTACATGCTGCAGTGCCTGCGCAACGACAGCAGAGTTGCCCACATTTTAACCTGTGCGGACTACTGGGTTGCCACCCTGCTGGATCCACGCTACAAAGACAATGTGCCCACCTTACTTCCTGCACTGGAGCGTGATAGGAAGATGCGCGAGTACAAGCGCACGTTGGTAGACGCGCTACTGAGAGCATTCCCAAATGTCACAGGGGAACAAGTGGAAGCCCAAGGCCAAGGCAGAGGAGGAGCAAGAGGTCGCCAAGGCAGCTGTGTCACGGCCAGCTCCTCTGAGGGCAGGGTTAGCATGGCAGAGATGTGGAAAACTTTTGTCAACACGCCACAGCTAACTGCACCACCACCTGATACGCAACGTGTTAGCAGGAGGCAACATTTCACTAACATGGTGGAACAGTACGTGTGCACACCCCTCCACGTACTGACTGATGGTTCGGCCCCATTCAACTTCTGGGTCTCTAAATTGTCCACGTGGCCAGAGCTAGCCTTTTATGCCTTGGAGGTGCTGGCCTGCCCGGCAGCCAGCGTTTTGTCTGAACGTGTATTCAGCACGGCAGGGGGCGTCATTACAGACAAACGCAGCCGCCTGTCTACAGCCAATGTGGACAAGCTGACGTTCATAAAAATGAACCAGGCATGGATCCCACAGGACCTGTCCGTCCCTTGTCCAGATTAGACATTAACTACCTCCCCATAACCATATATTATTGGACTCCAGGGCACTTCCTCATTCAATCCTATTTTTATTTTCATTTTACCATTATATTGCGAGGCTACCCAAAGTTGAATGAACCTCTCCTCTGCCTGTGTGCTAGGCCTAAATATATGCCAATGGACTGTTGCAGTGGTGGCTGACATGAAGCCTGATTCTCTGCTATGACATGCAGACTAATTCTCTGCTGACATGAAGCCAGATTGTCTGTTACGGGACCTCTCTCCTCTGCCTGGGTGCTGGGCCTAAATTTATGACAATGGACTGTTGCAGTGGTGGCTGACGTGAAGCCTGATTCTCTGCTATGACATGCAGACTGATTCTCTGCTGTCATGAAGCCAGATTGTCTGTTACGGGACCTCTCTGCTCTGCCTGTGTGCTAGGCCTAAATATATGCCAATGGACTGTTGCAGTGGTGGCTGACGTGAAGCCTCATTCTCTGCTATGACATGCAGACTGATTCTCTGCTGACATGAAGCCAGATTCTCTGTTACGGGACCTCTCTCCTCTGCCTGTGTGCTAGGCCTAAATATATGCCAATGGACTGTTGCAGTGGTGGCTGACGTGAAGCCTCATTCTCTGCTATGACATGCAGACTGATTCTCTGCTGACATGAAGCCAGATTCTCTGTTACGGGACCTCCCTCCTCTGCCTGGGTGCTGGGCCTAAATATATGCCAATGGACTGTTGCAGTGGTGGCTGACGTGAAGCCTCATTCTCTGCTATGACATGCAGACTAATTCTCTGCTGACATGAAGACAGATTCTCTGTTACGGGACCTCTCTCCTCTGCCTGTGTGTGTGCTGGGCCTAAATATATGCCAATGGACTGTTGCAGTGGTGGCTGACGTGAAGCCTCATTCTCTGCTATGACATGCAGACTAATTCTCTGCTGACATGAAGCCAGATTGTCTGTTACGGGACCTCTCTCCTCTGCCTGGGTGCTGGGCCTATATTTATGACAATGGACTGTTGCAGTGGTGGCTGACGTGAAGCCTGATTCTCTGCTATGACATGCAGACTGATTCTCTGCTGACATGAAGCCAGATCCTCTGTTACGGGACCTCTCTCCTCTGCCTGTGTGTGTGCTGGGCCTAAATATATGCCAATGGACTGTTGCAGTGGTGGCTGACGTGAAGCCTCATTCTCTGCTATGACATGCAGACTGATTCTCTGCTGACATGAAGCCAGATTCTCTGTTACGGGACCTCCCTCCTCTGCCTGTGTGTGTGCTGGGCCTAAATATATGCCAATGGACTGTTGCAGTGGTGGCTGACGTGAAGCCTCATTCTCTGCTATGACATGCAGACTAATTCTCTGCTGACATGAAGACAGATTCTCTGTTACGGGACCTCTCTCCTCTGCCTGGGTGCCGGGGCCTAAATATCTGAGAATGGACTGTTCCAGTGGTGGTTTCAAAGGAAAGGACCGGCACTTCGCTGATGTAGATCACAATGTAGATTTATTCAGTCACATATTCAAAATGGCATAGTGACGCGTTTCAGCACAGATGTGCTTTCATCAGACTGCATAAAACATCTTACACTCCAGCTATTTATACATAAATGAAACACAAAGGAACTGACATCAAAGAAGCTCCGCCTCCCTCATTAAATAAAATTCGCATATCAAATAATCGCAATGAAAAATTCGCATTGAAAAATTCGCAATTGAAAATTCGCAACTGAAAATTCGCAATTGAAAATTGAAAATTCGCAACTGAAAATTCGCAATTGAAAATTCGCAAAAAAACATATCCACTCTATACTGGCGAAGATTTTCAGTCACATAGTCCATTCTTGCAGTGATTAATCACGCTGAAGAAAAAAAGAAATATATTTATCAGATTGCATAAGGCCGAATGCCTTATAGGAAGCAGGACACATTGTACTCACGATTGAGGCCCCTGGGCTCCATTGTCTGAAGACGATGGATCCAGTAAGCCTCCCTTTTCAATAACAATTTATTTCTGTCACCCCCTCGACGGGGTAATGATACACCTTCAATAATCTGATACCTCAACTGCGAGATGTTGTGTTTTTTATCATAAAAATGAAGGGGTATTGGGAGTAATAAATTCTGTTTACGGATAGTAGATTTGTGTTTACTTAGTCTGTCCTTCATTCTCATTGAGGTTTCCCCCACATATAGTAATCCACATGGACATTTAAGAATGTAAACCACAAATCTACTATCACAAGTGAACGTGCCCCTTATTGGAATATTTTCACCTGAGTGAGGGTGGGAGAAACATGAACCCTTTATAACGCTGGAACAATTGACACAGTTTAAACAAGGAAAAGTGCCCCGTCTAGGTGTAGATAAAGTACTCTGTCCTCTTTCTATTTTATTACTTCCCACATCCGCCCGGACTATTTTATCCCTAATATTTTCTGCCCGTTTATAGCATATCATGGGTGGCCTCTGGAACTCTCCTATCCGTGGATAGGACTTAGATAATATGTGCCAATGTTGATTAACAATAGTCCTAAGGCGCTGGGACCAGGGATGGTATTTAATCACTAAGGGGATCCTTGTTTCTTTCTTAGTTCTATCTGGTGGTGTAATCTCAGCTTTATTACGCTGTATTTTCAATAGATCAGGGGGGTAGCCTCGCTCTCTAAATTTATTGGTCATATCGTCTAATCTTGTTTGACACATATCCCTATCACTAACGATCCGTCTAACCCTCTGGTATTGCCGCCCTGCTTCTTACTAGAATTGTTCCAGTGGTGGGTGACGGGAAGCCAGATTCTCTGCTATGGAACCTCTCTCCAATTGATTTTGGTTAATTTTTATTTATTTAATTTTTATTTTAATTCATTTCCCTATCCACATTTGTTTGCAGGGGATTTACCTACATGTTGCTGCCTTTTGCAGCCCTCTAGCTCTTTCCTGGGCTGTTTTACAGCCTTTTTAGTGCCGAAAAGTTCGGGTCCCCATTGACTTCAATGGGGTTCGGGTTCGGGACGAAGTTCGGATCGGGTTCGGATCCCGAACCCGAACATTTCCGGGATGTTCGGCCGAACTTCTCGAACACGAACATCCAGGTGTTCGCTCAACTCTAGTCTCTAGCGTTTAACAGTCCCAACAAAATTACTGCGGGGCAAATACACGCTACACGTAACAAATACACACGACCGATTACGCATCTTGACGCTCTTGAAAAAGAGCTGCTAGACAGACTGACTAGTGATGACTGGTGGAGGTGGACAACCTTTTAAAAGCGCAAAAACAACTGTAAGTGCTAGGGTTGGACAGTTAAAACCGGCTATAAAAATCTGTTTCAGTTAAACGTTCTAAAATAGCTAGAAAAAAAACAAAAAAAAAAAACAGGAATGTTGTACCAAGACTGGTGCTTCGGCTCATCTAAATGCTGGACAAACACATCAGCAAGCGCAGGCCAAAAAAAGCTCGCACTGACCTTCAAATACGTAATCAAATCGTATTCAGTCAGGCCACACAAAATGACATGACCCTATAACACAGATGTTTTGTGGTTCAGGGGGTTCGCCTGTAACGTTAAAGCCGTTTATCTAGAACGTGTATACCGTCAACAGCGTGACTTAGCGAATTCTAATACCATGTACATGGAACACTTCAGATTCGCTAACCTTGAATCCACTCACTCATTTGTGGACCCTCTTTATGCAATACACGCTTCTATACAGACAGACAGTGTTAGATAGGGTTTTAAGGGACGCGGACCCGGTAGATTTCATACAATTGCGTTTAGACGTCCGAAACGTTTGATTCAATTTTTTACAAATAGGTATTCTAGAGATGGATTTAGAGCCTAAACATTTTTGGACAATATCGCTAACGCTTTACAGAGTAATGCCGAGTGCATAGACGGTAATTCACTTAAAATAGTTGTCATCAATGTCAGGTGTCGACGCGGTGGGGCCAGAAGGAGTTTGGGCGGTATTGCGTATAGTCGGATTATTGATCATAAAAAAACACTTATACGATTTTAATAATTACGATGGTAACGTCTGCCTGGCCGCTAGTGTTTACGCTATTTTGGAGGGTGCAGCTTTGAGCGACGTCGCATTGTTAGAGAAAGCGAAACAACTGCATAGAGACTTACAAATACCCGAGGGGTATTTGGTGTCTTTTACCGACGTTGCTGAATTTGAAAAAAAAAAAAAAAAAAAAACACACCACAATTAAAATTTTGTACCACAATAGGGGACAGTGGCATTATTATCACAGCCCGCACAGCTAAAGAAAAGACCGTCTATATTGCACCATGAAAAGCATTATGGCATAAAAAAATAAAATAATCTAAAAGCTTTTAAATCGGTTTCGATTATTTTTGCGACGTTTGTTGCACTGTATGCAAACAAATAGACACAGGTGTATGCAGTTTTGTAAAGCATGCCAGAGACCGAATTGTGTTGAGCAGTCTAATACACGTATTGTCGTTCAGAGGATTGTTTTAAAACACAGAAACCCGGCACTTAGTAATAACGCTCTTTGTAAGAAGAAAACTTTTTGCAGATTTTGTTACAGATATATAAAGACTCCGGCGATGATCACAAATGTAACGGTTTAAAATGCACCATCTGTGGCGGCCAGGTTGACAACCATGTTTGTTACATGCAGACATACAACCCCCCCAAAAAAAAAAAAAAAAAAAATACTGACAAGTATATCTTTTAAGATTTTGAATGCATGCAAGAAAAAGGCTTGTATGCCCCCAATTTCATTTATGCAACCACACTATACAGCCCAAACGCTTGGCATTTTAGCGGAAAATCCTGTACGTGACTTTGTGCGATTTTTTGCCGACGGTAAGTTTTCGGGTTACACGTTCATAGCTCACAATGCTGCTACGACGCTTATTTTGTTTTACAGGAGTGGATGAAAAATTTCAAATTGATATTATAAATAAAGGCGGTCAGTTAATGCGAGTTACCCTAAATGACTTAAAAATTAGATTCATAGACTTGCTGAATTTCATGCCTATGAAGCTCAGAAAGATGCCCGAGGCTATGGGTTTTTTTTTTCCAGGCGCCAAGGGTCATTGGCCGCATTTTTTTCAACACGGCAGAAAAACAAAACTACATAGGCGTCCTAACAGCCGCTAGGTATCACGGCTTTGATTACATGATGCCCGGTAAGAAAAAAAAATTCATGGATTGGTACGAGAAACAAAAATGACACCTTTTCAGGAGTTAAAAGCTTACTGTAAGAAGGATGTTTAGGTTTTGAGAAGGGCTTGTGAGTGAGTGTTACAGGGACACGATTATGGCAGTGACAAAAAAAAAGTTCTGCAATACATTAAACGAATAAGAATACTACAGAACAGTCACTAAATGTATTGATCCGCTCCAAATTATCACATTAGCATCCGTGTGCATGGCTATGTACCGGTTTAAATTTCTACCCAAAAATACCATAGCGATTGTCCCTGCAGATAATTACCACAAAACCCAGAAACGCTTTAAACACCCACTAAACAGGGGCTCATGTACATTGAACATGCCGAATGTATTTCTATACAACACGCGTTAAAGGGCGGTGAAAAAAAGGTTGGTAAATAATTTTTGAGACCGGTATGCGTTTTACGGTAAACACACAGCTTTTGAATTTCAGCGGTGTTTTTATCACAGGTGTCCTGTGTGCTATAACGAGCTTGACAGCAACAAGCTTACTAAATCGTCCTACGGGCAGCTGTACCAATCTTTCCTAGTCAGGAAAAGCCGACTACAGAGACAAGGATTTACGGTCCATGTCCTGTGGGAACACGAGTGGCGGGAAATGATTGCAAACGATTCAGGGGTCAAAGACTCTGATTAAAATGAAATTCCCGAATCCTTTGGAACCTTGTGACGCGCTTTACGGCAGTCGCACTAACGCCATTAACCTTTATCACATGGTGCAGCCTGATGAAACCGTGCATTACAATTTCATTAGTCTGTACCCTTTTGTTAATAAAACTAAGACTTACCCTGTAGGACACCCAAAAATCATTTATGATCATTTTTGTTACAGAGTTAAAGTGTACCCACCCATAGATTTATGTTTTCCGGTCCTGCCTGCAAAGCTAAATAAAAAACTAAATGTTTCCGCTATGTTACACATGCGCCTCGAACTGTCAGAAAGACATTTGCAGCCACACAGACGAGCGTTCCCTTACTGGTACATGGTGCACCATGGAACTAGTTTTAGCTGTTTAACCACTTCAACCCCGCTAGCTGAAACCCCCTTCATGACCAGAGCACTTTTTACACTTCGGCACTACACTACTTTCACCGTTTATCGCTCGGTCATGCAACTTACCACCCAAATGAATTTTACCTCCTTTTCTTCTCACTAATAGAGCTTCCATTTGGTGGTATTTTATTGCTACTGACATTTTTACTTTTTTTGTTAATCAAAATGTAACGATTTTTTTGCAAAAAAATGACATTCACTTTCAGCTGTAAAATTTTGCAAAAAATGACATCCATATATAAATTTATCGCCAAATTTATTGTTCTACATGTCTTTGATCAAAAAAAATGGTTTGGGTAAAAGTTATAGCGTTTACACACTATGGTACAAAAATGTGAATTTCCGCTTTTTGAAACAGCTCTGACTTTCTGAGCACCTGTCATGATTCCTGAGGTTCTACAATGCCCAGACAGTAGAAAAACCCCACAAATGACCCCATTTCGGAAAGTAGACACCCTAAGGTATTCGCTGATGGGCATAGTGAGTTCATAGAACTTTTTATTTTTTGTCACAAGTTAGCGGAAAATGATGATTATTTTTTCCTTACAAAGTCTCATATTCCACTAACTTGCGACAAAATAAAAAATTCTAGGAACTCGCCATGCCCCTCACGGAATACCTTGGGGTGTCTTCTTTCCAAAATGGGGTCACTTGTGGCGTAGTTATACTGCCCTGGCAATTTAGGGGCCCAAATGTGTGAGAAGTACCTTGCAATCAAAATCTGTAAAAAATGGCCTGCGAAATCCGAAAGGTGCACTTTGGAATATGTGCCCCTTTGCCCACCTTGGCTGCAAAAAAGTGTCACACATCTGGTATCGCTGTACTCAGGAGAAGTTGGGGAATGTGTTTTGGGGTGTCATTTTACATATACCCATGCTGGGTGAGAAATATCCTGGCAAAAGACAACTTTTCCAATTTTTTTATACAAAGTTGGCATTTGACCAAGATGTTTATCTCACCCAGCATGGGTATATGTAAAATGATATCCCAAAACACATTCCCCAACTTCTCCTGAGTACGGCGATACCAGATGTGACACTTTTTTGCAGCCTAGATGCGCAAAGGTGCCCAAATTCCTTTTAGGAGGGCACTTTTAGACATTTGGATCCCAGACTTCTCACGCTTTCGGGCCCCTAAAAAGCCAGGGCAGTATAAATACCCCACATGTGACCCCACTTTGGAAAGAAGACACCCCAAGGTATCCAATGAGGGGCCTGGCAAGTTCATAGAATTTTTTTTTCCGCATAAGTTAGCTGAAATTGATTTTTTATTTTATTTTTTCTCACAAAGTCTCACTTTCCGCTAACTTAGGACAAAAATTTAAATCTTTCATGGACTCAATATGCCCCTCAAATACCTTGGGGTGTCTTCTTTCCGAAATGGGGTCAGTTGTGGGGTGTTTGTACTGCCCTGGCATTTGAGGGTCTCCGCAATTATTACATGTATGGCCAGCATTAGGAGTTTCTGCTATTCTCCTTATATTGAGCATACGGGTAATGAGATTTTTTTTTCCGATCAGCCTCTGGGCTGAAAGAAAAAAAATGAACGGCACAGATTTCTTCATTCGCATCGATCAATGTGGATGAAAAAATCTCTGCCAAAAAAAAAAAAAAAAAAAAAAAAGGAGGAGGAAAGGAGTCTGCCAGGACATAGGAGCTCCGCCCTACATCCATACCCACTTAGCTCGTATGCCCTGGCAAACCAGATTTCTCCATTCACATCAATCGATGTGGATGAATAAATCATTGCCGGGATTTTTTTTTTTTATATTTATACAAAGTGTTTGCCAAAGCATAGGAACACCGCCTCCTCCTCAGCTCGTATGCCTTGGCAAACGTATCTGTTACTGCAGAGTAGAAATCTCGTCTTGCAGCGCCGCATACACCGACTTGCGTGTAATCTGACAGCAGCGCAATGCTTCTGTCAGAATGCACATCAGTGCTGCAGCATATGATCGGTTGGTCCACCTGGAAGGTAAAAAAAATAAATGTGTATATATATATATATATATATATATATATATATATATATATATATATATATATATATATATATATATATATATATATATATATATATATAATTTTATTAACTTTGGAACAGAATATATAAACTAACTTTTTTAGAGTGAATGGGCCCTAATAGCCCTGTGTGCCTGTCCTGGTGAGATGATCCCTATGCTAATAGTGTACCTGTGAGTGGTACTTCCGAAAACACTCTCCAAAGCATAGGGCAGGGTGGTCAGGACAGTCAGGACAGAAATAGCGGATGTCACGCCTTATTCCACTCCTGCTACAGACACGACATCTTTTTCGGGGTGACGGTTGGGTTGAGGTACCAGGAACGACATTTCCCCAATGTCGCTCGTGTAGACTGCCAACTACACTGGTGGATGGGGCCACGGAACCTCCTGGGTACAGGAGGTTCTCGATGATCTCTTCCTGAAATTTGAGGAAGGATCCAGTTCTCCCAGCCTTACTGTAGAGAACAAAACTATTATACAGAGCCAATTGAATTAAATATACAGACACCTTCTTATACCAGCGTCTGGTTCTGCGGGAAACTAAATACGGAGACATCTGGTCATTGAAGTCCACCCCTCCCATGAGCAAATTATAGTCGTGGACTGAGAGGGGCTTTTCAATGACACGGGTTGCTCGCTCAATTTGTATTGTCGTGTCTGCGTGAATGGAGGAGAGCATGTAAACGTCACGCTTGTCTCTCCATTTCACCGCGAGCAGTTCTTCGTTACACAGTGCGGCCCTCTGCCCCCTTGCAAGACGGGTGGTAACGAGCCGTTGGGGGGGAAGCCCGCGCGGTACCACAGGCGCCAATCCGTTCTAGAAACAAATGCCTAAAGAGGGCCACACTTGTGTAAAAATTGTCCACATAAAGATGGCGTCACCCTTATTCGGCAAGGGGTACCAAGTCCCAAACTGTCTTCCCACTGCTCCCCAGGTAGTCAGGGCAACCGACCGGCTCCAGGGTCTGATCTTTTCCCTCATAGATCCGAAATTTGTGGGTATAGCCTGTGGCCCTTTCACAGAGCTTATACAATTTCACCCCATACCGGGCGCGCTTGCTTGGGATGTATTGTTTGAAGCCAAGGCGCCCGGTAAAATGTATCAGGGACTCGTCTACGCAGATGTTTTGCTCTGGGGTATACAAATCTGCAAATTTCAGGTTGAAATGGTCTATGAGGGGCCGAATTTTGTGAAGCCGGTCAAAAGCAGGGTGGCCTCTGGGACGGGAGGCGGTGTTGTCGCTAAAGTGCAGGAAACGCAGGATGGCCTCAAAACGTGCCCTGGACATAACAGAACATGGGCATGTGATGAATTGGGTTTGTGGACCAATATGACCGCAATTCATGCTTTTTAGTTAGACCCATATTGAGGAGGAGGCCCAGAAAAGTTTTAATTTCAGAAACTTGGACGGGTTTCCACCGGAAAGGCTGGGCATAAAAGCTTCCCGGGTTAGCGGTTATAAATTGTGTGGCATACCTGTTTGTTTCGGCCACAACTATGTCTAAGAGCGCCGCAGTCAAGAACAGCTCAAAAAATCCCAGGGCCGAACCGATCTGAACTGTTTCAACCCGAACTCCAGACTGGGCAGTGAAAGGGAAAACTACAGGTGCGGCTGAAGTTGGGGACTGCCAATCAGGGTTTGCCAGCACCTCAGGGATTCTAGGGGCTCTACGGGCACATCTTTGCGGTGGCTGCGACGGGGTCACTACTGCACGTGCCACCGTACCAGCTTCAACTGCCCTTCTGGTGCTCGCTACTTCACCAGGTTGTACGGCAGTGCTGGTACTAGGTCCAGGGAGGGCTGGGCTGCTGGTGTATGCCTCACCACGTAATCCGACAGCACCAGCCCCACTCTGCTGCTCTTGAAGCGGATCCTGCGCAACCTGTGGTCTAGAGACACGGGGCCGGGTACGCCTGGTGCTATCAGGGACCTCAGCCTCCTCGTCCGAACTTTGGGTCAGAGAGCCACTGCTTTCTACAGGTTCGTATTCTGACCCGCTGGATTCATCAGATGAGGGTTCCCATTCCTCATCCGACTGGGTCAGAAGCCTGTAGGCCTCTTCAGAAGAATACCCCGTTTGACATTTTGGGCAACTAAATTTAGGGGTATTCCCTGAGACTACCCAAGAAAAAAAAAAAGCAAGCCTGTCTTACATTGGGGAGGCTAGCGAAGTACCGGAGGCCGCTGCGGTTAATAAAAAATATCAAAACTGATTTTTTTATCGCCTCAGTGCGTGTAAAGTGATTGTGCAGTGATAAAAAAAAAAAAGGTTTTTTGTCACTGCGGTGGGGCGGGCGTGGGCGACCGCACGTGTGGGCGACCGATCAGGCCTGATCGGGCAAACACTGCGTTTTGGGTGGAGGGCGAACTAAAGTGACACTAATACAATTATAGATCTGACCGTGATCAGTTTTGATCACTTCCAGATACTATAAAAGTACAAATGCTGATTAGCGATACACTAATCAGCGAATAGAGGACTGCGGTGCGGTGGGCTGGGTGCTAACTGATCGCTAACTACCTAACCAAGGGGCCTAAACTATACCTAAAACCTAACGGTCAATACCAGTGAAAAAAAAAAAAAAGTGACAGTTTACACTGATCACTTTTTTCCTTTCACTAGTGATTGACAGGGGCGATCAAAGGGGTGATCAAAGGGTTAATTGGGGTTCAGGGGGGTGATCTGGGGCTAAGAGTGTAGTGTTGGTGTACTCACTGTGTAGCCTGCTCCTCTGCTGGATCCAACTGACGAAAAGAACCAGCAGAGGAGCAGGCAGCCATATAACAGATCATATTTACAAATATGATCTGTTATCTGGCTCTGATTGGATTCTTTAAAATCATCAGCTTGCCAGCCGCGATCATTGGCTGGCAAGCTGATGACGAAATAGTCCTCGACGAAATGCCGGCCCGAACTGCGCATGTGCGGGCCGGCATAGCGCGTCATCTTGCGTCTCGCGAGATGACGCGTATATGCGTCGTTGTGCGCAGCGCTGCCGCCTCCGGACCGCACATCTGCGTTAGGCGGTCCGGAGGCGATTAAGGTTACAGGATCGCTGAGATCTACGAGGTCTGGCATTTTCCAAACACAACAGACGATCTGTTTGCCGCGTACATCAAATTACACCTCAGAGATAAACAGGAGGCTTCTGGTTATCCCAGTTGGTGTAAAACTGATTCTGAAAAACGGCTTACATAAAAGGCATAAAAAAAAAAAAATGATGTCTGCTTGCGATCTGATAAGATAGCTGTAAACCCAGCAAAAAGACAAAATTTCAAAACTGTTCCTAAACTCATGGGGTAAGTTTGTACAGCGTTCTAACTTGTCACGTACCAGCATAGTCACGGACCCTGACAAACTTTTCAAATTAGCTTTTGTGCCGTACTACGACCTCTCCGAGGTTAATTTCATCGATGACGATAAGGCCGTAGTCAATTGGCGCTATGTAAAAGAGCACTACACCCACAACAAAAAAACATTTTTATCTCCGGTTTTACAACCGCCTATGCCAGACTCAAATTATACAAGCTCCTAGACAGACTGAAGAACCGTTGTCTTTATCACGACACAGACTCAGTCATATTCGTGAGTAAGGAGTCTGAATGGACTCCACCTTTGGTTGATTTTCTCGGTGAACTAACTAGTGAAATAGCCGACGACACCTACATTACCGAGTTTGTATCCGCTGGCCCAAAGACTTAAGGATACAAACTCAACGGGAAAACCATATTGAAGGTTAAGGGTATAACATTCAACGTCCCTAACACACGGCTTGTTAATTTTGACAGTTTAAAAGACCTTATGTTGGCTTACTCACACAACACCAACCCCAAGTTGCAGAAAAGGTATCAAGCAAGACGGCATTTTCAGAAATAGGAAGCGCTTTACCATAGAGAAGGCCGTTACGTAAAACGCAAAAGTTTGTCTACACAAAGACAGCTGACTTTACAACGTTGCCTTTTGGCTATTAAACATGACCGTGCAATTTCAACATCCTTTTTCGTATATTCTAGCAGGACCCTCAAATTCCAGAAAGTTTTTTATGGTAAAAAAAGTTATTAATACACGTGGAAATGTTAATGGTCGCACAAACCTGACAATGTCATTCGGTTTTACACGTGTTGGCAGAAATTGTATGATGAACTAACCCGTTTGTTTACAAATATCAGGTTTATCGAGGGGGTCCCGCAAAATTTTACAGACACTGATCTATTTCCAACGGACAAGGTAAATTTGGCTGTTGATGATCTTATGGAGGCGGCTTGTGAAAATCTTTAAATACAAAAACGCATTTATCAAATACGTCCACCACAGAAATTTGAGCATTATGCATCTCGTTCGAAACGTGAGAGTGCAAAGCAGTAATCAAAGCAAAAAGGTGGCTACTTTGAAGAACCTAGAATATGACATTTTCAGTCGTTTCACACTTTTTTGTTATGTATATAATTCCACATGTGTTAATTCATAGTTTTGATGCCTTCAGAGTGAATCTACAATTTTCATAGTCATGAAAATAAAGAAAACTCTTTGAATGAGAAGGTGTGTCCAAACTTTTGGTCTGTACTGTGTATATACACACACACACACACACACACACACACTGCCCATGTATGCCCCAGGTTTATAATGAGTATATGTGTATATAGATGCGCCCCAAGTATCCTTATTCATATATACTTAAATGCGGCCAATTTTCCTAACCACCCCCCTCCTGCATGCCAGTTCCTGCAGGGGTGGATATGTCTCCAGGTGGCTGGTGACTTCAAAGGCTAAGAGATCAATAGATCTTTTGTTGAGTTTCCCCAGCTTATCAGCCTAGTTACTATGCTCTCCCCCACCTTGTGTTTGTGACATGGTTGGGCGTGTGGTGATGCTAGCCTCAGGGGGCCAACTGGCAGTCCTGAGTGCAGGCATACGTCACAGTCACACTATGATGTCATGTCCCTGAGGAGGGGGAAGGTGAGCCGTTTCTGAGGCTGATATATGAGCCCCAAGCCAGTAACAGGAGGTCTCTTGGAAATGGACTACAGATACATATGGGAATAGCTCCTGGAAGGAAGAGAGGCAGAGCCCCACATGCCCCTGGAGGAGATGGCTGAGGAACCCTTTCCCTCCAGACCCCTAATACCCCTGCCCTGATTTACCCCTATTCACCCCTGGCCTGCATTGGGTTAACCCAAACCTTTTTCCTTATACCACCGATAACCGCTGCTCCACCAACCATCACCTAACCCCGGCTGCTGAACTCTTGCAGTCAGTATTTAATGCTGCAGGAGGTCAGCAGCAGGGGGTAACCTCAGCCCTGTCTGCCTCTGCCCATATCCTTAACTCCTGCATTCCCTGTGTGCAGCCCCAGCATACCCTTGCTGGGCTGTATTGACCCTGTATTCCCTGAACCTGTACTCATGGCTACATCCCTGGCCTGCAAGTATTAACCCTTGCAGTGCCACCATTCACCCTTTCTACCCCGTAGGGACAGCGAGTAGCCAGGCGGGTGGTTTGCTGCTAATGAATGTATGCAAGTCTATTGTATAGATAGTTTGTTTGGGGTGGAATTGAGAATTGTGTATTGTCTACTGTAGTATTAGCTGTGTAGGTGTTTATGGTAATAATCTTACTGTACTGTGGTGTATGCAGAATATGTCACACACACAAAGAATTAGGAACACCTGTTCTATTTCTCATTAATGTAATTATCTAGTCAACCAATCACATGGCAGTTGCTTCAATGCATGTAGGGTTGTGGTCCTGGTCAAGACAATCTCCTGAACTCCAAACTGAATGTCAGAATGGGAAAGAAAGGAGATTTAAGCAATTTTGAGCGTGGCATGGTTGTTGGTGCCAGACGGGCCGGTCTGAGTATTTCACAATCTGCTCAGTTACTGGGATTTTCACGCACAACCATTTCTAGGGTTTACAAAGAATGGTGTGAAAAGGGAAAAACATCCAGTATTCAGCAGTCCCGTGGGCGAAAAAGCCTTGTTGATGCTAGAGTTTCTCATTTTATTCAATATAAATCACATGATCATTACAGGTAATGCTCAAAAGGGACGGGACATGGAGACTGGGCCACAAGGGGCTATACAATGTGGATTATCATACCTCCTGACGAAGCCTACGTGGCGAAACACGTGTCAAGGTTGAAGCAGTGGGGGAATCGTGTCACCATTCCACAGCTGCAACATGGGTAGATAATTTGGTAGCTGGATCAGGTTGGGATGAGAGGCTTGCAGTTCATTGTTATATGCCATCTTTATTAGTACTATTGCATCGTCCATTGACACCTTACAGCATCCTATGGTCAGGCGCTGTGAATATGAGTCAGGTAGTTGTTCAATACTAGGGATCAGCACTTGCATCCGCAACCACACCTTTGTTCACAGCCTCTGTTTAATTGTTGTTCCCTGCTGTTTATGGTCACATCATCCCCCATTGTGATTCTCCACATTGTATAGCCCCTTGCGGCCCAGTCTCCATGTCCTGTCCCTTTTGAGCATTACCTGTAATGATCATGTGATTTATATTGAATAAAATTAGATTTTTTTTTTTACCTTGCATAAATCCTTGCTCTTTTTTTGTACAAGTTGCAGTAGGTTGGGGAGTGCGGTTCTGTTTTGGGGTTATTGTAGGCTTTAATTGTTGATGCTAGAGGTCAGAGGAGAATGGGCCGACTGATTCAAGCTGATAGAAGAGCAACGTTGACTGAAATAACCACTCGTTACAACCGAGGTATGCAGCAAAGCATTTGTGAAGCCACAACTAGCACAACCTTGAGGCGGATGGGCTACAACAGCAGAAGACCCCACCGGGTACCACTCATCTCCACAACAAATAGGAAAAAAAGATGCTTCAATTTGCACAAGCTCACCAAAATTGGACTATTGGAGACTGGAAAAATGTTGCCTGGTCTGATGAGTCTCGATTTCTGTTGAGACATTCAAATGGTAAAGTCCGAATTTGGCGTAAACAGAATGAGAACATGCAGGCTGGTGGTGTAATGGTGTGGGGGATGTTTTCTGGGCACACTTTAGGCCCCTTAGTGCCAATTGGCCATCGTTTAAATGCCACAGGCTACCTGAGCATTGTTTCTGAGCATGTCCATCCCTTCATGACCACCATGTACCCATCCTCTGATGGCTACTTCCAGCAGGCAAATTGGTTTCTTGAACATGACAATGAGTTCACTGTACTAAAATGGCCCCCACAGTCACCAGATTTCAACCCAATAGAGCATCTTTGGGATGTGGTGGAACAGGAGCTTCGTGCCCTGGATGTGCATCCCTCAAATCTCCATCAACTGCAAGATGCTATCCTATCAATATGGGCCAACATTTCTAAAGAATGCTATCAGCACCTTGTTGAATCAATGCCACGTAGCATTAAGGCAGTTCTGAAGGCAAAAGGGGGTCCAACACCGTATTAGTATGGTGTTCCTAATAATTCTTTAGGCGAGTGTATTTAATCAACCGACGGTAATACTGAACGGTTTAGATCTAAAGATAAAATTGACCAGAAACAAAGACGCCTTCTGTCTTATGTCCGCCGAAGCGACCCATTTTAACGTCCAAATACAGCACGCTTCCCCGTTTGTCAAAAGAGTACAAGTATCGCCCGCTGTGAGAATCGGACACAGTTGCACGCTGCCAACCACCCACGCAAAGTACTCAGCTGATTTTGCATCACTTAAAGTGTATAGCATACCCGCAGGTACTCGCATAACCAACCATGAGAATCTTTTTCTCTGAAACATTCCAAAAACAGTAATACTATAGTTTGTGGACAACAACTCATTTTCCGGGAATTACCAAAGAAATCCTTTGTGTTTCAACGACTATAATGTGAACTATGCAGCCTTATATTTGAACGGTCAGATACCTACAAAATAGTTTCAACCTAATTTCCAAAAGAATCAGTGGTTCGAGAATAGCTCGTATATATTTTGGGAAAGCAAAAAGGCTGACAATGCTTTCTGTGGATCGGGCCAAATTTTTGAACAGTTACACTTTATTTGCTTTTGATTTATCACCTGATCAAGAACCCAGCGGTCATATTTCTCTAGTAAAAACTGGAAATCTCAGAGCTGAAATTAGATTTGCTGAGCCTGTGGCTAACACTATTAACATGATTGTGTATGCAGTTCATGAAAATATTATTGAAATTAATAGAAGGGAGGTTTTATATGATTTTCAATAAAAATTCATAATTATGTAAAATAAGTGCATTTCCGTGCGATTACCAGGAAATAAAATAATCGACCGTCCGGCGGCCTATATTGTAAATATGGACTCTTTCCATCAGCGTGGAAAGCATTGGATTTTAGTTATATTATGTCCGAATAATGTATCTATTTTTTGTAAATAGATGTGATCTGGCACTTACCACCCAGTACAGTATAGATTAGGAGAAAGGTGTAAAAACTCATTGTAGCATGTATGTAACACAATTATATTTATTGAATTAACCCTATAAAAACCACAAAAAAAAATACACAATAAAAATCACACATGACAATAAACCTATAATGGCATATATAGCTATATTCTACAAAAGCCGTGGATAAATGTGTATGCATGTGTGTCCACACCATGAACACCACCATGAATACACATGCCTACCAGCTCAATACATCTTCCATCCTTTTTCCTATATCTCTCTGGCAACTTGCGTTTGAAAAAGGTCTATGTTGATCGAAACATCACCTTTGAGTTGCCTTGCATAAGTAGCAAAAAAATAGACACTTTGAATTCACCATATTCTTTGGAGTGCTGAAGTTTCTATGTTGATATCTCTTTGGGCTAGGAACCCACGACCCCAGCACCCATTAAAACAGGACAAGTGTGCCTCGTCATTCTACCTCGATAATAAACGCACTGGGCCAACTACACCAAGTCTTGCACTTCCCATTCCCCGACCCACCGACCTATTTTTGGAGACCAATGCATATTCTAACAAATCAGTCGCAAATTAGAATTTTAGTATTAATAAAATTGACCTGGATTGAAAGTACTCTTAGCTGCTTGAGAATTGGTGTATGGCACTCTGGTCTCCTAGGACTCATTTAATTTTTTTAAGAAAAATAAAATAATCAGCTCTTTAATGCAAAGACAACCATAGTAAATAAATTTGGAGTGACGATGACACCTATAGCTATACTTATGCACGGTTGATGCTGGTAACAATATGTGCAATTGCATATGTTAGGGTATGGCCTTTTGGTCAGGTCTCATCTCCAGGTTACTCTTCAGGGTCCTACATGCCCAACCAGAACTGTTTAACCATTTATGCACCTACCGGATACAAGGCGATTATTATATCTCAAGTCTGTTTCATCATTCTTGAATGGGATTTTCCAAGATTTTGATATTGGTAACTTATCCTCCTGATCGATCATCAATATTAGATGAACAGGGATCTGGCACCCCCACCATTCAACTGTTGCGGCATTCTCAAAGCACAGCACCGTCAGTTGGATAGTGGCCATTCCTGGTAGGGCTGATCTGCAATATTCACTTGAATATAATGGAGCTGTGCCTAGGTCATGGGACTGGCGACCATGAAGTAGCTTGTCTAGGAAGAGTTTGTAAAGCTGCAACCTTTTCAAAAGCTGATCAGCTGAGATGCTGGGAGTAGGACTACCAACTGATATTGATGACCGACCCTGAGGATAGGTCATCAAGATCAGAATCGCAAAAATTTTAAATTCTGAGTTTTAATATTCTGACATCTGGCCGTACATTTACCCCTCCCCCCCTTTCCACAGATCTCACTATAAGGAACATATGATAAAGAGTCAGCTATGTCACTAGTCTAGTTGTTTATGGTAGTGGGGTGGAGGACATGTTACCCTTATAGGTTTTGTGGAACAGGCTTAATTTCTATTCAGTTAGTAATACAATTCTGATTAATTTCCAAACTGATAGCTCCGTAGAGAGAAAAGGATTCAGTCTGACACCATCTGTGAGTAAAACTTTTTTTTAATATATATATTTTTTTAAAACCATGATTTAAAGCTTTCGACTGCTGTTATCGATCAGTACTTTTCCTATTGCATTTTGTGTAGAAGCCTATAATGGAGTTATTCCGGAGAGTACATTTGTCTATACAAGCATGATTATTCTAAAATTTTATATATCTTTACAGTCAAGGCAATGTGAAATTTATTCTTAAAATTTTTTTATGATGGCTGGAACGATTGAGACTGTCTACTGGGATTAAAAATGTATAAGAAATGTATTAATGTATATCCTGAACCTAGAATGTGCTAATATTTTTATTACTCTTTAACTTTTAATGACATTAAATGTACTGTTCAATAAACTGGGCTTTTCTACTGCAATTTGTAAAATACATTGCATTGTATATTTATGTCCTAAACATAATGCAAGATCATCAACAGTATTATTCACTTCTCAGTTATGTAAGAGAATTATCATTTTCAAAGGAATTTCTTATTTAAAGGCTATGGACACTTGTGGCATTTGAAGATTCTGGGATGTAATGCCATATCTCTAACAGAGCCTCATTTCTAATGCTGTTCTCTTACATGGTAGAAGGACATTCGGGCCCTCATACAAAGGAAGGCCCTAGTGAATGGTACCTCTGACGCCCCTATGGCTTACTGCTGTCCCACAAGTGCATAGGAAAAGAGATTATAGGTGACTCAGGTGTGCAAAGGCCCTTCTGCTTCATACTTAGACAGCAGTACAAATAGCACCTGGTAGGTTGACGGTCCACTTACATATTTTGCATTGGGGCAAGGAGCCTGCTACAACTGTTAATGGAGAGAGGGTTACTTTTTTTTTTTTCATACAAGTTAGATGATGGACCAGGTCCAATCATATTGATGATCAACTTGAAATTTTAATAAAGATTACTTTGTAATTTAAGTATTAAGTTTAAAAATTAGTAATTGTTGGGCATCTTGATGTGAATTTGCATCAAACATGTTAAACAATATGAAAATTCTACATTTTTTAAAGGAGTTCTTGGCTTATTTCAGGTTTCCTTGAAATTTAATGACGTCAGTCTTTAGAGCTCTCCTGCGTGTACTTTAGACTATGTTGGGATCTATGATGGACCTAGTAGGAGATATCTGGTCCTGCTAACCACCACATGTGGCAGTACAAACTTCTACAGTAATTGGTTTCTGCAACCAGATGCTGATAGAATTTGTCAGTGAAGGCGCCATTTCATCTAAGGGATTCATATCACACTTGAGGATCGAGAAAATTGAGATAAAAACACTTTATACATGTCCAACCAAAACTGTTATTTTACCATTTATGCACCTACCGGATACAGGGTGATTAAATATCTCATAAGTCTGTTTCATTATTCTTGAAGGGGTTTGAGATAGGTTATCAATGTCAGATGGATAGGGATCCGACTCCTGGCACCCCCACGGATCAGCTGTAGCGGTATTCTCGCAGCTAGTCAAGCACAGCACCGTCAATTGAATAGTGGCCATACTTGGTATTGTAGTTTAGCCCCATTTCACTTGAAAAGGACTCAGCTGTGCCTAGGTCATGACCAAATGTGAGGTCACTGGCCTAGGAAGAGGTTGTAAGGCTGCTGCTTTTTCAAAAAGCTGATCAGCTGAGGTGCCAGGAGTTGAACCCCAAACAATCTTATATTTATGACCTACCAATTTTAAGTTTCATTATTCTAACATTGCGCCATACATTTTGTCCTTTTTTACCCACAGATCTCACTATAAGGAACATATGACAGTCATTTATGTCTTGCTATGCCAATAGCCTGGTTGTCTATGGCAGTGGGATGGAGGACATGTCACTCACATACATGTTTTGTGGCACAGGTTCAATTTCTATTACTTCAGATAGTAATAAAGTGCTCCTGAATTTCCAAACTGATAGCTCCATGGAGAGAGAAGGATTTAGTCTGACATACACCATCTGAGTAAAAGAATGAAATAGAGATAGATAGATATGGTCTTTCCAAATGCAACATCTCAAGTGCAACTCTTAAGTGCACGGACTGAATTATACCAGAATGTAATATTATGGATAATGAATCCATCACTGCCTACTGACCATCACCCAATTCTCTCATCTCCAGGTATGTCTTGTCTGAAGCTTGCTGCTACACCCAGCTTTTCCACAGTTTGATATTGTCCATCCCTCTTAAATCCTGGTATGTCTTGTCTGAACTATTAATGTCTCTTTCTCTGCTGGATTTATTGAGTATTTGTTTACATTGACTATTTCACCCCTGTATCTGGTCCTCCTTGATTAGGCCAAATGTACCCCCTCCCCTCTTGGTCACACCTGATTGAACACTGAGTGGTATAAATCTAAGGTCCTAGGTCTTTTCAGACCTTGGTCTTTCCAAATGCAACATCTCAAGTGCAACTCAAGTGCACAGACTGTATTATACCAGAATGGAACCAGAAGGGGACCACAGGTATTACAGACATAATTAATGCAAACAATGTTTCAATTTTTCATCTTACTGTTCCCACTTGTCAACAACCTCCTGAAATACCCCCACATTCATTCACCCAGCAAGGAACTATTCATCTCTCTCTCCATCTTATCTCCTCATCTGACAGCTTGCACAAACCTGCTTGGCAACATAAAAAAAAAAAAACAGATACCTCCTGCCCTCTCCTATTCTCACCTATTAACACTTTTCTGCTTCTCCTTACTGCTGGTGATGTCTCCAAATCCAGGCCCCCCCTCAGCAAATCCCCACTATCACATCTATGTACCAATACAAACCTCCCTCTACAAATTTCTGCAACCCCTTAAACCTAATAACCATTCCTGTGACCCCTGCTCCTTTGGTTCCTCTTGCAGGAGCATTATGGAACGCACGCTCTGTCTGTAAAACTGTCGTACATTCATGAACATTTCATCTCAAAACCTTTCCTTTCTGGGTATCACAGAGTCATGGCTGACATCCTGACGACACCTCCCCTGCTGCACTGTCATATAGTGGATTTCAATTCACTCACGCCCCCCGCCCCAACTGCAAACATGGTGGAGGAGTTGGTCTTCTATCAGACACCTGCTCCTTCAGCCCAACTCCACTGCCACCCTCCATTACGCTCACCTCATTTTAAGTACACTCTGTTCGCATCTACTGTCCAAATAGCTGTCAATTACCGCCCCCCAGGCCCAGCCACCATCTTTCTTGACCACTTTAACACCTGGCTACTACACTTTCTTTCTGCCGACATCCCCACTATCATCATGGGTGACTTCAATATCCCTATTGACACCTGCCACTCAGCCGCCTCTAAACGCCTATCGCTCTCTTCCTCCTTCGGCCTATGACAGTGGTCTTCAGTTCCCACCCACAGAGATGGTCACACTTTGGATCTCATCTTTACCTGCGTCTGCTCCCCATCTAACCTTACCAATTCGCCTCGCCCCCTATCCGACCACAACCTACTCACCTTCTCTTCATTGGTCTCTTCTGCTGCTCCCCTGGTCCACACACTATCACACCCCCACAGGAACCTTAAACATCTCGCCTTTCGCTTGCTTTCTGACTCTCTTCCCCCACTCTCTACCATCTGTTCCCTCCAAGACCCAAATGCTGCTACCACCCTATATAACACCACAATAAGTACAGCTCTGGACTGTCATCCCCCTCACACTCAACAAAACCTGAAAAATTAAACAGACAACCCTGGCACACCAACCTGACCTATAAACTCAGACAAGCTTCCAGGGCTGCCGAGCAGTGATGGAAGAAATCCCATTCAAAAGATCATTTCACTGCATACAAGCAATCCCTCCTCATTCAAATCCTCACTCGCTGATGCAAAACAGGTCTACTTCTCATCGCCATCTTCCCTGGCCCACAGCCCTAAACAACTTTAGCAATTTTAACTCCCTTCTCCGTCCCCCAGCACCCCCACCCTCTACTCTCTTCTCAGCTGAGGACTTAGCCAAATATTTCAAACAAAAGAGTCAACATCAGAGAAAGATTTACTACACAGTCCCCCACAGACCCTCTATACAACTGCTCGGTCCTCTTCTCCACCATTACAGAAGAAAAACTCTCCACTCAACTCTCCAGATCACATCTCACCACCTGTGCACTTGACCCAATCCCACCTCATCCCTAACCTCACCACAGTGTTTATCCCAGCCCTAACTCATCTTTTCAACCTATCACTAACCTCTGGTGTCTTCCCCTCTGCTTTTAAACAGTTATCGCCCCATATCACTGCTTCTGTATGCCTCAAAGCTACTTGAACAACATGTCCATTCTGAACTGTCCTCTCACCTTTCCTCCTGCTCCCTCTTTGACCTCCTACAATCTGGCTTCCGACCCCACCATTCGACTGAGACTGCCCTCAAAGACCTACTGACAGACAAAACCAAGAAACAATACTCTGTCCTTATCCTTGACCTGTCCTCTGCCTTCGACACTGTTGACCACTCCCTTCTGTTGCAAACTCTCCTCTTGGCATCACTGACCTGGCCCTCCCCTGGATCACATCATACCTCACAGACCAGACGTTTAGCATCTCCCACTCCACCTCCTCGTCTCATTCCCTCTGTCAGTGTCCCGCAAGGCTGTCCTAGGACCCCTGCTCTTTTCCATCTACACTTTTGGCCTGGGACAGCTCATAGAGTCCCATGGCTTTCAGCAAGATTTTTTTGCATATTGCCCCGATATTATCCAGGTTTGGCATCTGTAGGATTGCCCAATTGTTGTGATGCAAAAGGCCAGAGGGAAACTATCCTGTAATCCCTAGAATCTGTTGTTCCGAGAGTTGTTTAGTCAAGAAAGTGGTCTGATGATTACAAAGATTCCTCTGAATCTAGTAATGAAGATGGTGAAGATTAAGAGGATGAGGACTATTTAGAAGAGGATGAAGACTAGTCAGGCTCCAGTTCTTCATTCTCTTCAGGAGACTTTGGATTCCGACTCGCTGTAGATAGTGGCGTCACGGGGGGGCAATCGCCCCCCCCGGTGCCCCCGCTGCCCCCCGCTGAATACTAATGAGCGCTTCCATTATGAGAAAGTGAAGGAGATATTGTTGGCCCGTTATGCAGTTACCCCAGAGGCACACCGGAGAAAATTTCGGTCTCTCCGGAAACAGGGCAAAGACTTACACGGAGTGGGCATTCCGCATGCACCGCGCTGCGAGTAATTGGATGCAGGGATGCCAGGCGACTACACTGGAGGATGCATTACAATTAATATTGTTGGAGCAGTTTTTTTTACCACATTCCTACAGATACCAGGGATTGGGTCAAGGACAGAAAACCACCGTCAGTAGAAGAAGCCGCACGTTTAGCAGACAAATTTTACAAAAGCAGACGGGCAGATAACAACCGGGGAGCCTCAGGATTTCGACCACAGTATCACACTCCTGCCCCAACACAGCAACCGAAACCAAATACCTCGCAGATAAAATATTAAATAAAAAATAATTCTATTTTTCTGTGATATGATCACATTTGCAAGCCCGTGTGTGTCAGGCCCACATAGACTATTGTGGCCACTGGCTAGGCTGTTAATGATCGTATGGAGGCGGGTTGTGAAAATCTTGAAATATAAAAAACGCATTCACCAAATATGTCCACCACAGAAATTTGAGCATTATGTATCTCGTTCAAAACTTTTTTTTGTCAGGGTAAGATAATCCGAACCATAAATTTAAACACTAAAGACATGGTCCTTTTTAAGAACCCTTGTAATAAATTACAAGTCATTACATTGGCTCAGCAGATGTACCCCGGTAAAGCAATTTTTTTAGAAGCTACACAAATCTTATGGCTATTTACTTGTAGATTTAAGATCTGACACGCCTGAGGACCTACGACTCAGAACCGGTCAGTTTCCACTAGATCTGCCGGTGGCTTGTGTGCAATAAGAAGCTCTAAAATTTGTTATTTCACATCTTTACGGTTATTTTTGTTAGCGTTGCTCGTGCTGTAAAGATGCTGAACAGGATTTGGCATAATTGAGATCTTTTAAAAGCATTAGTTAAAACAATCTGAAGGCCCGAAAATCAATATTACGCACGCAATTTGATATTGGCTATTGGTGAGATCACTCTCAATATCCTTAAAAGGAAAGATCCCTCTTAAATAGAGCACCAAAATATATTGAAAAAAAAAAAAATTGTGTAGAGCTATAAAGAAATTAAGCGATAAAAAAGTACTCCATTAAAGGAAAGAAGCGCATTGTGAACCAGAGCGGCGGTATTATAGGAGCTTTACAATACCTTTAATCACTAGCCTGATGGCTAATACAGCCGGTGGTTCATAATGCAGTATGCTGAGAAAAATGTTCCCGTTTCCAAAAATGAATTGGACAGGCTTAAAAAAATAAAATAGAAATACACAAATAGTCCAGAAAAGAAATGTTGACTTTAACCCTGATTACACAGCCGCAAACCGAACAATACTAGTACATATATAACACAGATGCTAAAGAGATACTTGGTAATATTAATACAAGTTATAGAAAACCCGGTATGTGCAGTATATCAACAGATTTTAATTTAAAAAAAATTGATTTTAAATTATATTGTTCCTTCAGAAATAGTAAGTGAGTTGGATGTGGAAAACCGGACAGAACTTCTCTGTACAACAGTTATTATCAACACCTCGACATTAAGGTGTAAGGAGAGTTCTCATAAGTACTCCAGATGTTTCTTCTACCGGAATTTTTTTTTTTTAAAATGGTGAAGTACAATTTAATCCCGATTGTGACATTTGAGGGAATATGCTCCTTATCACCAATACACGAGGAGAATTTACAGACTTATGAATTCCCAGATTCTGCATCTACCAACATCCAACAATCAGAAGATAACCAATCACCATCTTCCAGGAAATGATAGAAATAGATCAGATACCTCCAAACTAACAGATACAAATATGGAGAAAAAACAAAGAAAAAGGAAAACAATCCATCCATTTGATAAGTCCTGAACAACTAATAAACGAGCATAAACTTTTAATATTTGAAAGCCGTCTGTCTACAACAGCTCTTTACCAAAGTTACTTGTCAAAGTAAAAAAGGGTGTAGATTTTTGGTTACATCATGGACATAACATTTGTCTAGATCATATTGCAAATATAAAGGTACATGTGCTGCAGGCCACAAATCTTATTTGAGACACAATCAATGATCGGAGGTTATGCTGCTGGAAACATATTGATTGGAGCCTCAATACTGTTTTCTGGATAAAATTTCCAAAAATAAATTAGTTCTTTAATGTTTTGGATGTACCCATAATCGCTGAAAAATCTTATTACCGTTATCAAATGAAATTTTTGTTCCCTGCAATTAACCGCTTGGGAAAAATAAAAAAATAAATGTATTGAATTGAAAGGCTCAAAACCCCTGTGTCTGGCAATGGTCAGTGCGATAGTCCTGGACACCGTGCCAAATACTGCATTTATACGCGGATGGACAATATAACTAAAAAAAGTTATTGATTTCGAGGTCGTTCAGAGAAGTCAATGCACTTCCTCCATAGCCATGGAAAAATTTGGTTTTGATTGTGTACTCCAAAGAATTACCGATAAAGGATTGAAGGTGAAAATCTTTGCTTCAGATCGCCATGTTGGAGTAAGAAAAATTTAAAACAGATTATCCGTCTATAATGCAACAATTTGACGTGTGGCACTATGCGAAGTCATAAAAAAAAAACTGCAGTCTGCTTCCAAATTTAAATTATGCAAAGAAATCACTCCATGGATAGACAAGATTATCCTACATTTTTGGTGGAGTATCCAGAATTGTAAAAAAATCTCCTGAACTTCTACATGAAAAATGGCTTTCGTTAAATAATCATATAAAGCATGAACACAAATTGGATGGTGAATTATATTCTTCATGCGCACATGGACCAATTGAGGACTTAGTCATTGTTGGGCATCTTAATGTGAAGTTGCTGATTTTGTATCAAACATGTTAAACAATATGAAAATTCTACATTTTTCTAAATATATTCTTGGCTTTTATTTCAGGTTTCCTTGACATTTAATGACATCAGTCTTCAAAGTTCTCCTGTGTGTACCTCAGAACATGTTAGGATCTATGATGGACGTAGGAGATATCTGGTCCTGCTGAATGCCACATGTGGCAGTAGACAAATGTAGTGTACGGGAGCTGTAATGCCCGTCACTACAGAAGGGTCACTTGTGTGCTGTCGTTTCCCCTTATTTATGGGGAGGTTGGTATAAGTCATCTTCCTAATGTAATGCTATGTACTTCCCTGTTACTGTGAAATGTGCATGTGCAGGCCTGCTAGGGGTGTTATTCCAGCTCTGAGTCACTAGAGGGAGCTAGGGAACCCTAGTTTATATAAGGCCCAGTCAGGGAGAAGAATAGCAGAGCGTGGGAGAGGGAGAAGGAGATGAGACTGTGTCTGAGTTAAGGCCAGGCCATGGGCCTGTGAGAGTAGAGCAGGCCTGGAGCCTGCAGACTAGGAGAGGGTAGTGTAATCCCTGTAACCGGGTTCCAGATCCAAGGAGAAGGTTCCCCTCCTGAGTCCTTAGTTGTCAAAGCAGGAACGCCATAGTTAACCAGCCTGAGGACACAGAACGAAACAGAGGCAAACCTAATAAAGCAAGAGGTACTCAAAGTAACAGAGGAGGTACTTGATAAGGACAGACCCAAGGATACGCCAGAGCTAGGGCAACAGGCCTTGGAGAATGATTTCCATGTTTCAGGATCAGTCAGGAATAGAGTGCAAGCCACCTGAACTGTAAGTCGTGTTTTACCCTCTGAAACCACCTTGCTACATCTGGCTTGTCTGTAATGTACGTAAACCAACTGTCTTCAAAGGAACTGCGCTTCCAACTATGTCCATGCATGATGATCACGGAAAACGAGTAAAGTTCCAGTTTTGGTTGGCTATTACGTGGTTTCTGCGTTATTCTTGCCATCAGCAAACGGTGTGCCACCGTTCAATTGGCACTGGTGTCACGACATTCATCACCTGCCTGTTCCAGTGCTGACCCGTTTGAAGACAGTGAGTCCCAGGTTAGTGGGTTACCCTGCACTACAAAGCCCAGCATACCTAAAGCTACACTACTGACCCCCTGGGACACTGCACAAACTCCTACAGTAATTGGTTCCAGTAATTAGATGCTGATGGAATGTGTCAGTGATGGCGCCATTTCATCTAAGGGATTCAGTGCTTCATATAACACGTGAGGATCAAGGAAATGGATATACAAACACTTTATACATGTCCAACCAAAACTGTTATTTTACCATTTATGAACCTACTGGACACAGGGTGATTAAATATCTCATAAGTCTGTTTCATCATTCTTGAAGGGGTTTCTGAGATTGATATTAGTGATCTGTCCTGGGGATATGTTATCAATGTCAGATGAATAGGGATCCAACTCCTGGCACTCCCACGGATCAGCTGTGGTCAAGCACAGCACCGTCAATTGGATAGTGGCCATACTTAGTATTGTAGGTCAGCCCTATTCACTTGAATAGGACCGAGCTGTGCTTAGGTCTTTTGACCAAATGTGATGTCACTGGCCTAGGAAGAGCTGATCAGCTGAGGTGCCAGGAGTTTGACCCCAAACAATCTTATATTTTTGACCTTCTAATTTTGCATTTCATTATTCTAACATCTGGCCATACATTCTTTTTTACCCACAGATCTCACTAAAAGTACATTATGACAGTCAGCTATGTCTTCCTATGCCAATAACCTGGTTGTCTATGGCAGTGGGGTGGAGGACATGTCACCCACATACATGTTTTGTGGCACAGGCTCAATTTCTATTACTTCAGATAGTAATAAAGTGCTCCTGAATTTCCAAACAGCCATTGAGAGAAAATAATTCAGTCTGACATACAGCATCTGAGTAAAAAAATAGAATTCAATTGTTCGACCATCTCAATAGAGAATATTCAACTACAAAATGAAGTGACAACTTCATATGTGATCTATAGTTGAGAAATTCTAATTTTTATTTTATATCCTTATGATATAAAAAGCAATCTGAATGAAAATTAAAGAAATTTATTCTTAAAGAATTTTGAATCCAGAGGGGGGAGAAAAAATAAAAATAAAAGCTGGTGTAGCGAGCTTCATTTATATTTATAGAAGATATATAACGCGAGTTTGACCGCAACGCATGGTTGATTAAGTGTGAAGTTGTGCAAGTGTGTGACTTAAGGTTAGGTGACTTTAGATTTGGGGACTTCAGAGGGGGACTGCAATTTTTTTACTACTACATTATATTATATTTTTCACTTTTGTAGTTTAATCTCCATTTAGTATGCGTTGCACAATTGACAACGCAGTCCAGTGCACATCTTGCATGATGTATGCAGTCCTGGAACAGCCGTTCAAGGGTCTACATCTTTGTTCAAAATGTGAGCAAATTACCCATTTGGAATCACAAATAGTCTCTAAACGGGTTGCAACACTGAGAGGCATTGACAATTTGCAAAAGAGTTAGCTTCTCACCGAGCAAGCACTCTTTGGGGGTAGATGAGGGGGAGGGTGACGGAGGAGGCTGGGGAAAGTGAGGTAGCTAGCTGGGTAACAGTTAGAAAGCGGGGTAGAGGGAAGAGTGCCAGGGAGGCTAGCCTTGATCTGACACACCCCAACAAGTTTGCATGGTTGGCAGATGATGGGGATGTCGGTTCAGGGAGAGCACTGCTGCAGCTGTACACTTCCTCTGCCAGTCAGGGGAATGTCAGCTCCAGTAAGCAGGAGACCAGGGCAATGCAGACAGGTGCTGGTAGTAGAAGACTCCATTATTAGGTGAACAGATAGGGCAATTTGTCACAAAGACCATGATCGCTGAACAGTGTGTCTTATTGGCGCTAGAGTTCAACACATCACAGATCGGGTAGGTAAGCTTAGGGAAAGGACCTCAAAAGGTAGTATTTTCCGAAATACTGCCTGTAACACGAGTGGGAGATTAGAAAGATTAACAAGTGGCTCAAGAACTCGTGTAGGAAGGAAGTGTTTGGGTTCCTGGTGAACTGAGCCAACTTCTCTATTGGCTACAGGCTATAATGTAGGGGCAGGCTGCACCTCAATGGGGAAAAGGGCAGTTGTGTTGGGGAGAAAGATGACTAGAAGGTTAAGGAGTGTTTAAACTAGAGACTGGGGAAGGAATGAAAGGAGGGACTTGAACAGTTCAGAAGGAAAGGTGTAGGGTAAAAAATATACATAAACCTCATAATTGTATGTATACTAATGCCAGAAGCCTGACTAAAAACTGGGTAGCTGGAATTAGTGATGTGTGAGGAGGACTATGACAGTGGGAATAACTGAGACACGGCTGGATGATAGCTATGACTGGGCAGTTAATGTACAAGGTTGCAGTCTGTTTAGAAAGGATCATCAAAACCAGAGAGGGGGAGGGGTCTGCCTTTATGTAAAGTCTTGTCTAAAGCCCACACTCCGTGAAGATATAAGTGAGGGACATGAACATGCAGAGTCACTGTGGGTAGAGATACATTGAGCCAAAAACAAATTACTAATAGGAGTTTACTATAAACCACCTAATATACCAGAGTCCACAGAAAATCTACTACTAAACGAGATAGACAAGGCAGCAAATCATAATGAAGGTTATTATGGAGGACTTCAACTACCCAGATATAGACTGGGAAACTGAAAGTTGTACATCCCATAAAGGAAACAGGTTCTTGGCAATAACCAAAGCCAGTTACCTCTCCCAACTGGTTCAGGACCAGACTGAAGGGACGGCCATTCTGGACTTCGTATTAACCAATAGGCCTGACAGAACAACGGAAGTGCAAGATTGGGGGACACCTGGGAAATAGTGACCATAAAGTAATAACCTTCTAATCATTTAAACAAGCAAACCTTGAGGGACAAACAAAAAATACCAAACTTTAAAAATGCTAAATTTAGCCAATTAAGAGACCATAAGTAGTAAGGGGGTATATGTTTAGTCAAACTGCAAAGTGACAGGTACCACGCCCCCTTTTACATTGCTTTATATTAAACTTATATTGACTCTTACTACAGTTGTATTCAACCATTAATGCTTTATCACTTCTCAGATTCCTGACATCTTACTACAGATCGTAAGATCTAATGTCCCGCAGTTCACAAATGAAGACAAAAGCACATCTGTTTAAAGCATGGCTTTCTAGTGCAAAGGTTATGACATCTTACTACAGATGGTGACATCTAATGTCACCATTTTGATAAGTTTCATTTTGATAAAATACTATTTTTATAAGCCCATCTATAACATTTTGATAAGCTTTGATATAAAATTAAGATTCGGACCTAAAAAAGGCCTATAAAAACAAATTCTTATAAAACATAATCAAACTATTTGAGAGACATCAACTAATGAATATGCTAATCGTTACCACATAGTGTGGTTTACAACAAGAACCGCCTATATAAACAGGACACATTCTGTGCAGGGCTAGCACAGAGATACGTATGCAAGGACAGGCATAGGTCACCAAGACATTAAACACCTCAAAAGACAAGCACCATTTGTCTGTTATGCTTTTAAATCTTTCACTATTTATTGAATATGACTTATGTTATCTGTATCTATGTAACTGTGCTCATTTATAGGGCATAATGCATCACTATTTAAGAGTCGTACATGAGCGGTGGTGGGGCACAATTGCTTTCAGACGAGGCGCACAGTATGGTGATAGCTCATACTGACATTTCAAAACGAACCTGATACAAACGTTCAAATCCGAGACATTTTAAGAATTGTGAACAGAAACGTTGATACTGAAAATACAGAACATTCAAACATTGCAGTTACTAGCAACAACAATTCTGACGATATGGAGAACGATCCGGCACGAGTTATCGATCTCACAACCCCAGGGCGACCTGAAATGAAACAGACGACCCAGCTAGCCAGAACACGTAAGGCTCGATCGACGTCTTTGATGTTGGCGGTTTTAAACATTATCTATATTTCTAATACACTTTTTTTTAAATGCAGCACTGAAAAGAAAAGCGTATACAATTGATGACATCGCAACACTCACGGATGATGCACTACAAAAGTGTCACAAGCAGGGCAAAGAGCGTAAAAAACAAAACGCATTGTTGCTGTAATATATTTAAACATTGTCTAATACTTTTTTTTAAATGCAGCGCTGAAAAGAAAAATGGCCACGACCGATGTCTCCAAAGCAGCATCTAACAACGGGTATGGCTCCCTCTACATCCGATCAAACAATGTCTATAACTTTTAAGCGTGTATAAACAATGCTGTTTAATCAAACCTTGTCATTTAAAGTTTTTCAGATGCCTGGTAGTTCTCGCAAGTGTCAACAGAACTGCTTCATTCCCAGAACCACCAGAGCCGTGCACCAGCCCCCGCGACAGTTGGCGGTCTGAAAATCCAGCAATGCCGACTATCCGCTGTCCTGATGCCCATAAGTTATTACGCGGCGCTCTGTTTTAATTAGCACGCTTGAAGTTCTTAATACTTACATCTTGATGCTTGTCTTTAAATTTTTAAGAAAAGGCGTAATGACATATCTAGTTAGCCATCTATCTATCTTTGCGGTAAACAGTTTTACTTAGAAGTATTAAGAATTTCAAGCGCGCTAATTAGTCTTTAAATTTCAGCCAAAAGAAAAGACCAAATCCCGGGTCGTTAAAGAGACAACGATCAACCACAAAACAGCATCAGGAACAGTTTACACCGATAGCTGGAATTCTAACAAAGCCGCAGCCAGTTCTGCAGAGTGGTGAGCCAACTGGCCAATATGCAAGATGTAGTACCATGTAAAAAGCGCCTCACATTTGATACACCAGACACATGCAGCAACGTACAACAGATACGCAAACCCCAACAATGATACGCGCCTCTTGCCCATTCCTGTTATTGCCGGGGTGGAGAGACTTACGAAGTGTTGAGGAATATCGCAAAATGTAATGACAAAATGGCACACGTGGCAATGTATTTAAAATGTTACATTAAAGACTCTACATCTCTAGCGTTTAACAGTCCCAACAAAATTACTGCGGGGCAAATATTTATTACGCGTAACAAATACACACAACCGATTACGCATCTTGATGCTCTTGAAAAAGAGCTGCTAGACAGAGACTGACTAGTGATGACTGGTGGAGGTGGACAACCTTTTAAAAGCGCAAACACAACTCTAAGTGCTAGGGTTAGAAAGTTAAAAAACAGGCGATAAAAATCAGTTTCAGTTAAACGGTTCTAAAATAGGTAGAGAAAAAAAAAATAGCAAAAAAGGACAGGAATATCGGAACAAGACTGGTGCGTTGGCTCGTCTGAATGCTGGACAAACATCAGCAGTCGCAGGCCGCGCAAGCGGAGCACAGTCGTCCAAACAGCTCGCACACTAACAGACCTTGTTGGGCATCTTGATGTGAAGTTGCTGATAAGTTGATGTGAAGTATCAAATATGTTAAACAATATGAAAATTCTACATTTTTTTTAAAGGCCTTTATTTCAGGTTTCCTTGACATTTAATGAGGTCAGTCTTCAGAGCTCTCCTGTGTGTACCTCAGACATGTTAGGATCTATAATGGACGTAGGAGATATCTGGTCCTGCTGAATGCCACATGTAGCAGTACACAAACTCCTACAGTATTTAGTTCCAGTAACCAGATGCTGATGGAATGTCAGTGATGGCACCATTTCATCTAAGTGATTTAGTGCTTTATATAACATGCGAGGATCAAGGAAATTGAGATAAAAAAAACACTTTATACATGTCCACCCAAAACTGTTATTTTACCATTTATGCACCTACCGGACACAGGGTGATTAAATATCTCATAAGTCTGTTTCATTATTCTTGAAGGGGTTTCCGAGATTGATATTGGTGATCTGTCCTAGGGATAGGTTATCAATGTCAGATGGATAGGGATCCGACTCCTGGCACCCCCACGGATCAGCTGTGGTCAAGCACAGCACCGTCAATTGGATAGTGGCCATACTTGTTATTGTAGGTCAGCCCCATTCACTTGACTAGGACTGAGCTGTGCCTAGGTCATGACCAAATGTGATGTCACTGGCCTAGGAAGAGGTTGTAAGGCTGCTGCCTTTTCAAAAAGCTGATCAGCTGAGGTGCCAGGAGTGGGACCTCAAACAATCTTATATTTATGACCCAATTTTGAGTTTCATTATTCTAACATCTGGCCATACATTTTGTCCTATTTTACCCACAGATCTCACTAAAAGGAACATATGACAGTCAGCTATGTCTTGCTATGCCAATAGCCTGGTTGTCTATGGCAGTGGGGTGGAGGACATGTCACCCACATACATGTTTTGTGGCACAGGCTCAATTTCTATTACTTCAGATAGTAATAAAATGCTCCTGAATTTCCAAACTGATAGCTCCGTGGAGAGAGAAGGATTTAGTCTGACATACACCATCTGAGTAAAAGAATGAAATTGTATCTATCGATCACAATAGAGAATATTTAACTACTAATCAAGTGACAAATAGTTAAGGCTGCATGCAGCCTGTAATTGTGGGAGGGGCCAGGTCCCCTTCTTAAACCCCCTGCTCTCTACCCCCGTTGCCGCGTTCGCTCCTCCGTGTGTTTGGTGACTCACGTCACTTCCGGTAGGTATCGCCGTCAGGCAAGTACGCCGGCCGCCTCGCACCGCGTGTCCCCGGTCGTTCCGCTCCCCCCCTCCTCAGGCTCGCCGTCTCGGGTCTCGTCGGCGCCCAGCCACGCACACCGCCCCGTTCCCGCAGGCTCCGGTCCGACCGTACTCTCGGGTCCCGATCGCAGCGGCCGGCTGCCGTTCCCTGCGCCGGCTGCTGGGAGGTGGAGAGGGGGGGGGGGGGGGGAGAGTGCGGAGGAGGAGCCCTGACCGCTGCCATGACTCCCACACACAGCGGGCGGCACGCCAGCCGCCCACGCCTCCCTATAGACAGTGTACAGCGTTTGCATTATGCCATCATTATTGCACTCCCACTACTTCACTGTATTGTACTGTTCCGTGTTATAACTGATATTCCTTTTCAGACTAGGGCGTCCTGCGAGCAGGCGCCATGCCGCATGCCGTTGTGGTGGTATGATGTTGGGGCCAGTTCCACATCTCACTTGAAGGCCACCCTGTGCATGCCATCTCATTCTCCCATGGGTTGAGACTCATTACATCAAAAACACATGCCAGTTGCATGGGCCCATCCGTTCCCCCATGTCCGAGCATCCTTAACCCTTGGCTCCCAGCACCGTACATGCACAGCGCTGGCCGAGTCTCCATCATGGCACTTGCTCGCACGCACGGTGGACAGCATAGCCAGCGGTCCTCTGCTGGTCCCTGCAAGCCTGCAACCAGCAATGCTGCTGATTGCGGACGCTCAGGGTACTTGATGGAGGCAGGACGGCACTTCTCCACGTGCCTCTGCTCCGCCGTCCACTCATCCGTGCCTCCTGCACCTGCCAGGCAAGCGGCACACACCCACCGCCACGCCTCCTGGGTCCGGCCATGGCCTCTCAGGCCTTCCACGCCCCAGCCGGCCTCGCTCCTTCCCTGCACCCCACGACCTTACAGCCGGCCCTCACGGGACCCCCGGTCATCGCCGCCCCCATCCTCACATCTTCATTTCTTTTTTAGGTGCCAGTAGCGTGCGTGGTCCCCGCCGTGTCTTGTCGCAGCAATCTGACATCAGGTTTAGGTATTGGGCGGGGGTATTACGGTCACACCAAAAAAAAAAAAAAAAAAAAGTGTTTCTTTCCAACAGGTTGCTACCAACCACTCGCAGTACCTCCGTTCGGCATCTCCTATTTAACCTGGAACGTTCAGGTGTCTTCTCTGTCCACCTTAGCCTGAAACGTTCAGGTGTCTTCTCTGTCCACCTTAGCCTGTAACGTTCAGGTGTCTTCTCGGTCCACCTTAGCCTGAAACGTTCAGGTGTCTTCTCGGTCCACCTTAGCCTGAAACGTTCAGGTGTCTTCTCTGTCCACCTTAGCCTGAAGCGTTCAGGCGTCTTCCCTGTCCACCTTAGCCTGAAGCGTTCAGGCGTCTTCCCTGTCCACCTTAGCCTGAAGCGTTCAGGCGTCTTCTCTGTCCAGGTACCCTGAAACGTTCAGGTGTCTTCTCTGTCCACCCTAGCCTGAGGCGTTCAGGTGTCTTTTGTCCAGGTTCCGGCAGCATGCAGGTGTCTTCTCTGTCCACCTACCCTGAAACGTTCAGGGGTCTTCTCTGGCCAGGTACCCCGGGGCCCAAGGGTCCCCCGTTGTCAACAGCATCAGGGTCTCGTCTTGGTTGCGTCTGCCTACTGCACACAACCCCCGTGACGGTCGCAACCAACACGTCAGGTATCTTCCAGGTCCACGTTCCTGGCGGCACCCAGGCAACCCTGCTTTCACTCCCATCCCGAAACCTTCAGGTCACTCCTCGCCACCCACCCCGGTACCTTCAGGCCGCCTCCTCTCCGCAGTCTTCAACTCCGTCTCCGGGCTCGCCTGATATTCCTCCGTTTTCCTTCAGTGTTCTTCCTCACCCCGCTGTGTCCATCCCAGCTAGCACAGTGGCGGGTCCGTCCGCATCTGCATTGTTTTCCGAGTCCACTCCGCTATTTTCTCACGTCGCTCCTAACTTTTCCAGTCCTCAGGGCCAGCCGGGTCGTTCTCGTTGTTCCTTAGACGGTAAGGCAAGGGTCTCGAATCCCAGCTTTCAGGTACGTCATCCATACTTTCACCCACGTCCGCAGCAGCCACGGTACACGGTCCCCATGTCCGTTCCAGCGGCCATATTGTTGTCTAATTCCAGGTCTCGCTTAAGTCTCGACCAGTGGCGAAACCATGTCTCAAGTCTCAGATGTGGACGACGCGTTGTCCCTCCCGGGTACTTCGGTCTCTGGCCAAGGTGGGCCCGAGTCCCTCCGAAGATGGACCGTACCGAGGCTGGTGGCAGAGTTGAGCAGAAGGGGCATCAGGCACCCAGCCTCAGCCAGAAAGGCAGAGCTGTACAGGCTGTTGATGACGGAATCCGGTCCTCCTGAGAGAGAAGATCCGACCCCGTCCATCCAGCAGTCCTTGGTACAATTGCAGGCCTCAATGGATTCACTGGTCTCGTCCGTGGCCGACATCAGGTCCAGGGTGGTGGACTTGGAGGCCAGGGCCCCGGCTCCATCTCAGGCGGTGGTCCCTCTCAGCGATCCCCCTCTGTATCAGCTGCCAGCTCCAGGTACGACCCCTGCCGCTCCTGTGGTGGCTCCGGCACACTTCGTGCCGGACAACATCAGGAAGGACATCTTGGCGGGCAAGGACGTGAATCTCGCGTCCATCCTGATCGCGTCCCACGATGCGGCGGATAACAAGACCTTCGACTGCGGGGAGATCTCGGTGGTCCTTCGGGCCAAAGATGGCCGCCTCAATCGCAAACTCACGGTGCCTGAGTTTGTCTTGGCCTTCAGCCTGTATAGGGATGTGATCTGCTCCGCCTACCCAGCTCGCCGGGAGGAGCTGGACACATACCTATACAGGGTCACTGATCTGGGGCACAAGTACGGCGGCACGGCTTTTTACGACTATCATCGCTCCTTCTCAGCCAAGGCCGCCGCCGCGCTGACCCAGTTTCAGTTTACTGTCAGTTGGGCCACCTTGGACATGGAATTGTTCTGCCGGCACTTCGCCGGTCTCCGGGCCCCCGCATGTTCGACGTGTCAGTCAATATTCCATGCCACCGAGTGGTGTCCCCAAACGGCCACGGCCCAGCCAGACAGGGTCGTCCCAGGCCCCTCCGGGGCTTCCCGCAGCCCCTCCTCCACCGATAAACTGGGCAGACCCATCGTGTACCTTGGCAACAGTCAAGTGTGCAACAATTTCAATTTCGGGTCATGTCTGTTCAGCGGGTGCAGGGCCCTGCACATCTGCTCCATTTGCTTCAGGGCTCACCCCAGGTCCACATGTCCCAAGAAGGCATCAAAGCGCCTATGACTGGCCGACTGCAACATCGACCTCCTGGCCCTCCTGTTACGGGAGCATCCGGTGCCGGGTTTTGCGGATTTCCTGATCACGGGCCTCTGCTTTGGCTTCGACACAGGGTTGGTGGCGCTCCCCCATTCCAACTGGGAGTGCGACAATCTGCAGTCGGCCAGAGCAGATCCTGCCTCGGTTCAGGAACTCCTGAACTCGGAGGTAGAGAAGGGGTTCCTCCTGGGCCCTTTCAGCCAAATTCCCTTCTCTCGCTGGCGGATCAGCCCCATAGGCATTGTGTCCAAAAAGGACTCCAATAAAAAAACGTTTGATTTACGACCTCTCCGCCACCCATGGTTCTGTCATCCCCAGCATCAACTCGCTGATTCCTTCTGAGGAGTTTACCATGTCTTATGCCTCCATTGACGAGGCCATCGCCCTCATCCTCAGCGCTGGGAAGGGCGCCTGGCTGTCCAAAGCTGACATAGCGGACGCTTTTAAACTGCTGCCCATCGCCCCACACCTATGGCAGTTTTATGGTATCCAGTGGGAGGGCAGGTTCTACTTCGCCAACCGGTTGACCTTTGGCTCCAAAAGCAGCCCGTGGTTGTTCGACCGGTTGGCGCAGGCCTTACATTGGATCCTGCTTCACCACGGCAGCACCCCGGTGGTCATCCACTACCTGGACGACTTCCTCCTTATAGAACCTCCGCTATGTCAGCCAGCCGGGCTGCGCTCCCTCCTGGACCTGTTTTCCGGCCTTTGCATTCCCATCTCGCAGGGGAAAACCGCGGGGCCTGTCACGTCCATCACCTTCCTGGGCATCGTCCTGGACTCCGACCGGATGGAGGCCAGGCTGCCAGAGGCAAAGCTGTCCCAGATCCGGGAAGTCGTGGCAGGGGCCATCACCTCGTCCCAGGTAACCAAGGTCGAGCTCCAGTCCATCCTGGGCCGGCTGAATTTTGCCTTAAGTTTTGCCTTAAGGGTGATGCCCCAGGGCAGGGCCTTCATCTCCCGCCTGCTCTCACTCCTTCCGACGGCCTCCGAACCCAGCAGCATCATCCACCTGGACAGAGCTGCCATGGCAGATTTGCGCATGTGGGACAGCTTTCTCTCCACCTGGAACGGGGTCAGCCTGTTTGTGTCCCCGTGGTCCCAGTCGTCCGCCAGGGTGTTCTCTGATGCCGCGGCGTCTCAGGGTTTCGCGGCCATCTGCGGATCCCGGTGGTTGGCTGGGCCATGGCCTCCTCAGGTCAGTGCTGACCCGCAGTCCCTCAGGTCATCCCCGTTTCTGGAATGTTACCCCATCGTGGCAGCCGCATCTGTTTGGGGTCATCTCTGGGCTAACACCAGCGTAATGTTCATCACCGACAGTCAGGACCTGGTGGATATCATTTCCAAAGGCCGAGCCAAATCCGCCAGGGTCATGTCCTTGCTGCGTAAACTAGTCTGGCTGGCCATGGTCAATAATTTCCATTTCACTTGTGCCCATATCCCAGGTGTCAGCAACACGGCGGCCGATGCCTTGTCCAGGTTCAACTTTCAAACCTTCTTTCAGGTGTGTCCCGAAGCAGACCAGGCCGGGGCCCGGATTCCCGGTTTCTACGACCTCATGCACCGGTCCCTCTCGGTCAACACGGCCCGGAATTATAACACGGGTTGGAACCTGTTCCAAAAATTTTCAAAAGATCATCCTCAGCAAGATACAGCCTTCGTGTCATATATCATGGCTTTCATGGCCCATTGCCATGTCAATCTCAAGCTGGCACCCAGCACCATCCGTTTGTATCTGGCCGGGGCTCAACATTTCTTGGTTCTACAGAATCCCGAAGTTCGCACAGCTTTCGCTTCCCAAGCCGTCAAGGCCACTCTCAGGGGTATTGAAAAAAGCAGCAAGGAGTCAAGTCCTTCCCGTCGGCCGGTCTCAGGCGAACTTTTCAGGCAACTTTCCGCATCCCTAGATGGCAACCCTTTTGGCCCTTCCGTTAGCCTGGTCATCTAGGCCGCGATGTACCTGAGCTTCTACGGATTCCTGCGCCCAGGAGAATTCTCAGTCTCTTCCCAGAAGTCGACCTTCCTGAAGAGAAAACAGCTGTCCTGGAATCAGGACCATCTGGTGTTAAGTCTTCCATCCACCAAGACGTCGCAAACCGGTCCTCCCATACGGATCCGCTTCTTCAAATCCGAAAACGCCTGGTGCCCTGTGGTGGTACTCCAAGGTCTCCTTGATTCCACGCCTTCTCCGAATCCAGAGGCTCCGTTGCTCCCGTGCCAAGGGAAACCCCTATCCACGCCACAGTTTGTCTCATACATCCGTTCCCTGGTCGCTGGGTTAGGGGTGGACCCCAAAACCATATCGGGCCATTCCTTCCGCATTGGGGCGGCCTCCGCAGCCTCCAAGCACGGGACACCTCCGCACGTCATTCGCCACATGGGTAGGTGGAGATCTGCCTGTTTTTCCCAGTACATTCCGGATCCGCTGACTGAAACCCGCCAGGTATTCCGTTCCTTGGTTTTGTAATCTGTTTCTTACGCATTAAACAGCACCTTCCCTACCCTGTGTCTTTTGGCCCTCTTTTAGGCAGGCCCACGTCCCGTGGCTCCAGGCACACACCAGCCACCGTTAGGACCCCCTCCTGTCACCTCACTGACCGTGGCCACAAATAGTTAAGGCTGCATGCAGCCTGTAATTGTGGGAGGGGCCAGGTCCCCTTCTTAAACCCCCTGCTCTCTACCCCCGTTGCCGCGTTCGCTCCTCCGTGTGTTTCCCCCCCTTGTTCCCACCCCTTTCTTCTACTCTCCCTAGGGTTGGCCCTCTTTTAGGCAGGCTCACGTCCCGTGGCTCCAGGCACACACCAGCCACCGTTAGGACCCCCTCCTGTCACCTCACTGACCGTGGCCGCGGCCACAACTTCATATGTGACATAAGATTTGAGAAATTCTAATTTTGATTTTATATCCTTTTTAAACCAAAAGCAATCTGAATGAAAATTGAAGAAATGTATTTCTTATAAAATAATTTAGAATCCAGAGGGGGGGGGGGGGGGGACACAAACAGGCTGGTGTAGTGAGCTTCATTTGTATTTATATAAGTGGATATATAACGCGAGTTTGATTAAGCGTGTGGTTGCGTAAGTGTGTGACTTAAGAATAAGTGACTTAAGATTCAGGGACTACAGTGGGGAACTGCAATTAGCAAGTTTCTTATTACTACATTATATTGTATTTTTCGCTTTTGTGGCGTAATCCCCATTTAGTATGTGTTGCACAATTGACAACGCAGTCCAGTGCACATCTTGCATGATTTATGCAGTCCTGGAACAGCCATGTATATTTTTGTTCAAAATGTGAGCAAATTACCTGTTTGGAATCGCAAATAGAGTCTCTAAACGGACAAGTTGCAACACTGAGAGGTATTGACAATTTGCAAAAAAAAAAAAAAAGTTTGCTTCTCACCGAGCAAGCACTCTTTGGGGGTAGATGAGGGGGGGGGGGGGGAGGGTGACAGGAGGCTGATGAAAGTGAGGCAGCTAGCTGGGTAACCGTTAGAAAGTGGGGTAGAGGGAAGAGTGCCAGGGAGGCTAGCCCTGATCTGACACATCAACAAGCTTGCACGTTTGGCAGATGAGGGGGATGTCAGTCCAGGGATGGCACTGCTGCAGCTGGACACTTCCTCTGCCAGTCAGGGGAATGTCAGCTCCAGTAAGCAGGGGACCAGGAGAGCAGGGCAGGCCAGACAGGTGCTGGTAGTGGGAGACTCAATTAGGGGGACAGATCGGGCGATCTGTCACAAAGACCGTGATTTCCAAACAGTGTGTCTGTCTTCCTGGCGCTACAGTTTAACACATTGCGGATTGGGTTAACAGATTACTGGGAGGGGCTGGAGAAGATCCAGCGGTCATGGTCCATATTGGAACCAATGACAAAAGTTAGAGGTAGGTGGAGAGTCTTTAAAAAAATATTTCAGGGATTTAGGTCAAAAGCTTAGGGCAAGGACCTCAAAAGGTAGTATTTTCCAAAATACTGCCTGTACCACCGGCCACACAAAAAAGGCAGTGGGAGATTAGGGAGATTGACAAGTGGCTCAAGAACTGGTGTACGAAGGAGGGGTTGGGTTCCTGGTGAACTGGGCCGACTTCTCTATCGGCTACAGGCTCTATTGTAGAAACGAGCTGCACCTCAATGGGGAAGGGGCAGCTGTGTTGGGGAGAAAGATGGCTAGAAGGTTGGAGGAGTGTTTAAACTAGGGACTGGGGGGGGGGGGGGGGAAATTACATTATAGGAGGGGAAGATAGAGTGCAGATAGAGACCGGGGTCAAGGTATTGGGACTGTGGGATCACTGGAAGGAGGAAGGAGGGACTAGAACAGTTCAGAAGGAAAGGTGTAGGGTAGATACATGAACCTCTCGTATGTATGCATGCATGCATGCATGCATGCTAATGCCAGAAGCCTGACTAATAAAATTGGGGAACTGGAATTAGTGATGTGAGGATGACTGGCATAATGGGAATAACAGAAACATGGCTGGATGATAGCTATGATTAGACAGTTAATGTACAGGGTTACAGTCTGTTTAGAAAGGATCGTCAAAACCAGAGGGGGAGGGGTTTGCCTTTATGTATAGTCCTGTCTAAAGCTCACAGTCCGGGAAGATATAAGTGAGGGACATGAACATGCGGAGTCACTGTGGGTAGAGATACGTGGAGCTAAAAACAATAATGAATTACTAATAGGAGTTTACTATAAACCACCTAATATTCCAGAGTCCACAGAAAATCTACTACTAAACGAGATAGACAAGGCGGCAAATCATAATGAAGGTTATTATGGGGGACTTCAACTACCCAGATATAGACTGGGAACCTGAAAGTTGTACATCCCATAAAGGAAACAGGTTCTTGGCAATAACCAAAGACAATTACCTCTCCCAACCGGTTCAGGACCAGACTAAAGGGACTGCCATACTGGACTTAGTATTAACCAATAGGCCTGACAGAACAACAGACTTACAGGTTGGGGGACACCTGGGAAATAGTGACCATAAGGTAATAACCTTCCAATTATCATTCAAAAGAGTGTTTCTACATGGAGGAACAAGAATACCAAAAACTTTAAAAAAAAAAAGCTAAATTTACCCAACTAAGAGAGGCCATAGGCCTAACTAACTGGGACAAAGTCTTTAAAAATAAAAATACAGCCACAAAATGGGATATCTTTAAAAGCATCCTAAAATCTCATTGTGAGCGCTATATACCATATGGGAATAAAAGGTTAAAGGGGTTCTGCACTTTGGTCCAGAGGATATATCATCAGTTTAAACATTCAAGTAAACAGAGCTTAGCCCCGCCAGTTGATGCGAGTAGTGACGTCACTGGGCCAGCAGTATACAGTGAGAAGGCCGCAGCGCTGCTATAGCACCTCGGCCTTCTCAAACAGCTGATCGATGCTGATGATCTATCCAGAACCCTTTATTCCCATATGGTATGTACCTCTCACAATGAGATTTTAGGATGCTTTTAAAGATGTCCCATTTTGTGGCTGTATTTTTATTTTTAAAAACTTTGTCCGTTAGTTAGCCCTACGGCCTCTTAGTTGGGTAACTTTTGCTTTTTTAAAGGTTTGGAATTTTTGTTCGAGGATAGATCAGTTTAAGCAAAGGTGTTCTGCACTTTAAGGAACAAAAAGAAACCAATAAAATGACAAAAAGAAAAGCATTAATCACTAAAACAGGAGGGTGGAAGCACTGAAAAACTATAAAGAAAAAAAAATAGAACATATAAAAGACAAATAAAAGCAGCCAGACTAGAGACCAAGAGATTAAGGCTGGGTTCAGACCTGAGCGTTTTACAGCGCGTACGATCGCGGTGTAAGACTCCCGACGCCCCAAGAAGTACATGAGCTTCTTTTTTTTTTTTTTTTTTTTTGTAAATTCTTTATTTAAATTTTCCATTTTCAATAGAGCAAAGCATAATAAGCAATGAGGCTGATGCAGAATACATCTCAGCGTCAAAGCATAGGTAAAAATAAACACCTCAAAGCCCGACAGGCAATGAGACTGATGGCAAATACATCTCAGTAACAAAGCATAGGCAAAATAAATGACAATCGACAGGTCATAAACTTATAGAACCCTACTCGGGAGAACCACCACCGACTGTGGAACAGTAATATGCAACCTGAATACAAACATTATGTAGACACGGAGAGGGGGAAACAGGGGAGGGAAGAGGAAGAAAGGGGAGGAGGGGTAAAGGAAAGGGGGGGACAGTATTCGCAAACCTTGACTCTCACTCAGGTGCCAGTAGTGCCTTACAATCAGCACATGAGCTTCTTTGGGGCGTCTTGTCGTGCGTTCCCGTACATAGACTTTAGTGGGAACACGCGACAATGGGCGTTCGCTTGTCTCTGTATGCGCGATTGCAAACGCCCGTACAATCGCGCATACGTTCAAGTACGCTCAGGTCTGAACCCAGCGTAATTGCCAAAGAGTAAAACAAACTCTAAAATGTTCAATTATATTAAATGTTAAAATAAAAAATAAAAAAGTATAAATCTGAAGGTGTCGGCCCTTTAAAGAGTAATGAGGGGGAAGTCGCTGAGCGCGACGAGGAGAAAGCAAAGCTGTTAAATATTTTTTCTCTCCAATGTATTCACTGAGAAAAATAAACTGTCAGATGACATGCCGAATGCAAAAATAAAATTCCCCATTAAAAGTGTCCTATCTGACCCAGAAAGAAGTACATCAGCGACTTAAAGATTAAAATAGACAAATCACAAGGACTGGAAGGCATACACCCCCGTAACCTAAGGGAATTAAGTAATGTCATAGCCAGACCCTTATTTCTGATATTTATGGACTCTATACTGAAAGGGAATGTCCCACAGGATTGGCGCATAGCAAATGTGGTGCCAATATTCAAAAAGGGTCCAAAAACAGAGCCTGGAAACTATAGGCCGGTAAGTTTAACATCTGTTGTGGGTAAACGGTTTGAAGGTTTTCTGAGAGATGCTATGTTAGAGCATCTCAATGGAAATAAGCAAATAACGCCATATCAGCATGGCTTCATGAGGGATCGGTCATGCCAAACTAATTTAATTAGTTTCTATGAGGAGGTAAGTTCTAGACTTGAGTGGCGAATCAATGGATGTCGTGTATCTGGACTTCTCCAAAGCATTTGACACTACCACATAAAAGGTTACTATTTAAAATGAGAATGCTTGGACTGGGAGAAAACGTCTGTATGTAGGTAAGTAACTGGCTGAGTGATAGAAAACACATGGTACACAATCAGATTGGGTCAATGTCACTAGTGGGGTACCTCAGGGGTCAGTATTGGGCCCCATCTCCTATCCCAATCTCTTCAGTCTATTGCAGGAGACTGAAGAGATACTGCAAGAGATTGGCTTGGAGTTTGCAACTGGCTCATCTGTGTTTCTTTTGCTGACCATTGCTTGAGAAGAGCTGCAAGTACTACCTTCAAGTACTACATTAAGTACAGTGAAGAGATATTGCAGGAGATAGTCAGGAGGTAGGCTGGAAGGTGGAAACAATATAAAAAAAAGTGTAAGATTTGTTTAATTTAAATTTACAATTTTTTTTTTCTTTTTTCCTCTTTAAAATGGCAGACTTGGTTCAGTGCACGAATTGTTGTGCATTTATTTCATGTTCCACTCTTTGGAGATTCGGATGCTGTCAGATCTGTAGACAGTTCTCCTTACTGCAGCAGGAAATTGCATTTTTGAAATCTGAGATATTTAAATTATCTGTTAAACAAACTCCAGCTAGGACTGCTGCAATGCCACTGCCACAGAGGACCCCCAGAAGTGGCAGATGGGTTACTGTAGGTTCTGGAAGACTTAGAGTGGTGGATAGAAGACACGTCCCACAGTCGGTGGTTCTCCATAATTCATTTGCAGCACTCTCAGAATGTAAGGACAACATGATATGGACTCAAGCACAGAGGGTGAGAAACCATCGACTCCTATGTCTAATGTATGCAAGACTGCAGCCAAGGACAAAAAAGATAAAGGGAAGTCTCAAAGGAAGCAGCTGTTGCTGGGTGATTCAATCATAAGAAGTGTGGAGCTTAAAGAAAATGGTTTTGTGAGATGTCTCCCTGGGGCTACTGCTAGAAGAGATAGAAGACGTATTATTAATATTGTTAAGCAAGCAAAGCAGGAAGGGGACGTGGATGTTCTTGTCCATCTAGGGACAAATGACCTGGCTTGCAATGAAGTGTCAGAGGTGAAAAAAGCTTTTATCACACTTGGTAATGATGTACAGGATTTTGCATCCACCATTTCATTTTCTGAAGTTCTGCCTGTGCATAATGTTCAGAAATGATAGGCAGAGGCGCATAAAGGAGTTCAACATATGGCTTGGTAAATGGTGTCAAGAGCAAGGATTTGGCTTTGTTTCTTATGATAGCACTACTTGGAATAGAAAGGAACTGTACAAAAAAGATGGTTTGCATCTTTCTCTTAAAAGAACAAATGTACTTAGTGAACAACTCCAAGAATTTGCGAAAGAGTATTCAAACTAGGAAGGAAGGAAGGGGGGGGGGGCAAAAGAGTGAAAATAGAGTCCAATTGCCCCCCGAAACATTGCCAGAACAGGTCAGAAGCACAGAGGTTAAGAAATTATAAGCTCAGAGTCCTGTCTACAAATGCTCGCAGTTTAGGTAAAAAAAAAAAATCTATGAACTTGGGTCAATAATGGCATCTGAGAATGTAGATTTAGTGGCTGTTACGGAGACATGGTTTAATGAAAGAAATGACTGGGACATAACCATACCAGGGTACTCTTTATACAGAAGAGACAGAGAAGGCAAGAAAGGAGGAGGAGTGGCCCTGTATGTGAAAGATAGCATTAGATCTAACCTAATACAAGTTGGTGAGGCCAACAGAGTCAGTTTGGGTTACGTTGCAGTTTGCTAATCATGCAGTAACTCGTGTAGGTGTGATATATAGACCACCTGGTCAAGTTAAAGAACTAGATGATCTACTAGTTGAAGAAATAGCTAAAATGACAATGAAAGGAGAAGTTATCATTATGGGAGATTTCAATCTTCCAGATATAAACTGGAAAACCAAAATAGCAAGTTCTACCAGGAGTACAGATATTCTGAATTCCCTACTGGGGTTATCCCTACAACAAATGGTTGAGGAGCCAACCCGGAGGGAGGCCATTTTGGATTTGGTATTCACAAATGGGGATTCGGTATATGATGTCATTGTAGGCGAAACCTTGGGATCTAGTGATCACCAGTCAGTGTGGTTTAATCTAAGAACTGTGAAAGAGTCCCACCACACAAAAGCAAAAGTTTTAGATTTTAGAAAAACAGACTTTTCAAAAATGAAATTAGTCATAAATGAGTCCTTATCCCAGACTGGAACGGATTACATGGAGTCCAGGAGAAATGGGACTACTTAAAAGGTGCATTATTGAAGGCAACAGAAAATTGCATTAGACTTGTCAGTAAAAGCAAAAAAAGGAAGAGACCACTGTGGTACTCAGCAGAAGTGGCCCAAATCATTAAAAATAAAAAGCTAGCATTTTGTAATTATAAAAAAAACCAGAGCAATGAAGATAAGGAAATCTACAAGATTAGGCAGAAAGAGGCCAAGCAAGTTATAAGAACTTCTAAAGCGCAGGCAGAAGAAAAACTAGCTCAGTCTATGAGAAAAGGGGATAAGATATTCTTCAGATATATAAATGAAAAAAAGGAAATTAAAACAAGGAATAACTAAATTAAAAACAAAGGACGGGAGGTATGTAGAAGAGAATAAAGGGCTAGCCGACTGCCTTAATGAATACTTCTGTTCAGTTTTTACAAAAGAAAAAGAAGAAGGACCTCCACTAGAAAGGATGACTAATAAATCGTTTGATGCATGTGTCTTTACAGAGGAAGATGTTCTAAGTTTGCTGTCTAAAGTGAAGACAAATAAGTCACAGGGGCCTGATGAGATACACCCAAAATTATTAAAAGAGCTTAGTGGTGAGCTGGCAAAACCGTTAGATTTATTTAACCAATCATTAGTAACAGGAGTCGTCCCGGAAGATTGGAAATTGGCAAATGTCGTGCCCATTCACAAGAAAGGTAGTAGGGAGGAATCGAGCAACTATAGACCAGTGAGTGTGACATCAATAGTAGGCAAATTAATGGAAACCCTATTAAAAAGGATAGGATTGTGGAACATCTAAAATCCCATGGATTGCAAGATGAAAAACAACATGGGTTTACTTCAGGGAGATCATGTCAAACAAATCTTATAGATTTTTTTGACTGGGTGACTAAAATAATAGACGGAGGTGCAGTAGACATCGCATATCTAGATTTTAGTAAGGCTTTTGACACTGTCCCACACAGAAGACTTATCAATAAACTGCAGTCATTGAGCATGGACTCCCATATTGTTGAGTGGATTAGGCAGTGGCTGAGTGACAGACAACAGAGGGTTGTAGTCAATGGAGAACATTCAAAACAAGGTCATGTTACCAGTGGGGTTCCACAGGGATCTGTACTGGGACCAATTTTGTTTAATATCTTCATAAGTGATATTGCAAAAGGCCTCGATGGTAAGGTTTGTCTTTTTGCTGATGACAAAATATGTAACAGGGTTGATGTTCCTGGAGGGAAACGCCAAATGGAAAAGGATTTAGGAAAACTAGAAGAATGGTCAGAACTCTGGCAACTGAAATTTAATGTGGATAAGTGCAAGATAATGCACCTGGGGCGTAAAAACCCAAGGGCAGAATATAGAATATTTGACAGTCCTGACCTCAGTATCTGAGGAAAGGGATTTAGGAGTAATTATTTCAGAAGACTTAAAGGTGGGAAGACAATGTAATAGAGCAGCACGAAATGCCAGCAGAATGCTTGGATGTATAGGGAGAAGTATAAGCAGTAGTAAGAGGGAAGTGCTTATGCCGCTGTACAGAACACTGGTGAGACCTCACTTGGAGTATTGTGCGCAGTACTGGAGGCCATATCTCCAGAAGGATATAGATACTCTAGAGAGAGTTCAGAGAAGAGCTACTAAACTGGTACATGGATTGCAGGATAAAACTTACCAGGAAAGGTTAAAGGACCTTAATATGTATAGCTTGGAAGAAAGAAGAGACAGGGGATATGATAGAAACTTTTAAATACATAAAGGGAATCAACTCGGTAAAGGAGGAGAGCATATTTAAATGAAGAAAAACTACCACAAGAGGACACAGTTTTAAATTAGAGGGGCAAAGCTTTAAAAGTAATATAAGGAAGTATTACTTTACTGAGAGAGTAGTAAATGCATGGAATAGCCTTCCTGCAGAAGTGGTAGCTGCAAATACAGTGAAGGAGTTTAAGCATGCATGGGATAGGCATAAGGCTATCCTTCATATAAGATGGGGCCAGGGACTATTCATAGGATTCAGATATATTGGGCAGACTAGATGGGCCAAATGGTTCTTATCTGCCGACACATTCTATGTTTCAGAACTTTTGATGTTAATAAGAGTCTATCAAATAAGGTCTACATAGGTATCTGAATAGGAACTTTGAAAAGAGAAGCCATGCTGGTTTGAATTGATAGTTTTCAAGAGGGTACTTAAAATCACTTACCAAAGATTAGATTTATGTGAAGACTTGTTTATAAAACTTAGTGAGGGTTTACATAGTCTGGTTTTTGTAGGAAAAGGCTTAGACAGATACAATAAAGATATTGATGCAGATAAGATACCCAGAAATCTGTTGAGTCAAATTAGATGCAGGGAATAGAAAGATTAATGTTATTGGTGATTAACCCATATCAGTGAATTCTGATTATCTATAATTGATTTAAATATGTGATTAAAATATTTAAGTTTTTTTAAGGTTAGACTTATAGTAATTATTCCTATGCGATTCCAAAATAAATGACAAACTAGCACAAGTTAAGGATCTTTCCTTAAAGATTTCTTGAATGGAGAGATGTAGACCCAGGTGTTAAAAGCAAATACCGAGTATTTCCCAGAACAATGACCTGAGTGTGGTAATGTGTATTTTGAATTAATTAGGTCTGGTCAGAAGATTAAGAGGAAGACTAGATGTTGGCCCAAATACAAAAGTCATTGTCTATTTCAGATCAAAGTTTTGTCTAAAACATTAGTCAAAGTTTCTCAGTTAAATGAATAAGATAATATACAGAAGAGAGAGAGATAAGTGCCTCAACTTTTATATGGAGTACTAGTGCCACCTAGTGTTAGGTTAACATTAGGTTTAGAGTGCGAAATTCATTATGGGAGGCCCTATTAGTTATCAAATGATGTCACTAGTTAATGATAAAACTTGACCAAAGATGGTATGGGACTACAGAGAAGAGGTGGATCGGGAGCTTCTTGAATCAGCTTGGGATGGTCATCTTTAGGACAGAAGGAGCCATCTTTTAAACCAGAGATCCACTTTTTGATACCTGGGGAAGCCATCTGACCAGCTATCCTACTATCCAAGCAATTCCATCCATCTCTCCATTTTTTTTTTAAAAAATCCCAGTTGTATCTCTGAACCGTGACAATCTTTCCAGGCAAATCATCCGGTATAGTATAATTTTACATGGTAGCTTTATATTATACATATTGTATTAACCATATTGTGTGGGTAGGATTTATACTGAATTGAGTTGGATCTTGTAACTGCAGTATCAAAATCAAAATTTTGTTCAGTATAAAGAAAGAAAAAAAAACTAAACAGATTTCGTTTTAGTTATATATGGTTGAAAATATATAAATAATTGAAATTTTCTGAATATCTAATCCATCTGTTGGCTGGGAGAGATCAAGGGTACAGTTAAGGAGTTGGGTTATTAAGATATCTGTAATTACAGTATATTCAGTGGAATCATCTTGATTTTTCATAATGACATTTAGATTGATAACAATCTATTGTTATTGATTTTCAATTGATAAGTATTTGATCATTAACCACTTTATATTTTATATTATTTTGCACTAAAATTGTAATTTTTTTGTGGGTTTGTAACTGGGTTTTGTCTTCAATTCAACGCAGATCACGAGCTTGTTTTAGCTTCGTTTATGATAATAGATTAGAATACCCTTCATTACAGATTCTAATTTATTCATATAAATATAGATTGTCAATCCGAGACAGCATAAATATTCTGACAGTCTCTTCAAAATATTTATTAATGATCTTGTAGAAGGCTTGCACAGTAAAGTATCAATTTTTGCAGATGACACTAAACTGTGTAAAGTAATTAACACTGAAGAGGACAGTATACTACTACAGAGGGATCTGGATAGATTGGAGGCTTGGGCAGATAAGTGGCAGATGAGGTTTAACACTGACAAATGTAAAGTTATGCACATGGGAAGGAATAATGCAAGTCACCTGTACATACTAAATGGTAAAACACTCGGTAACACTGACATTGAAAAGGATTTAGGAATTTTAATAAAACAGCAAACTAAGCTGCAAAAAACAGTGTCGGGCAGCTGCTGCCAAGGCCAATAAGATAATGGATTGCATCAAAAGGGGCATAGATGCCCGTGATAAGAACATAGTCCTACCACTTTACAAATCGCTATTAAGACCACACATTGAGTTCTGTGTACAGTTCTGGGCTCCTGTGAACAAGGCAGACAGAGCTAGAGAGGGTCCAGAGGAGGGCAACTAAAGTAATAACTGGAATGGGGTAACTACAGTACCCCGAAAGATAATCAATATTAGGGTTATTCACTTTAGGGAAAAAACATTGAGGGGAGAACTAATTACCAAGTATAAATATATCAGGGGTCAGTACAGAGATCTCTCCCATCCGCTATTTTTCCCCAGGACTGTGACTGACGAGGGGACATCCTCTGCGTCTGGAGGAAAGAAGGTTTGTACACAAACATAGAAGAGGATTCTTTACGGTAAGAGCAGGGAGACTATGGAACTCTCTGCCTGAGGAGGTGGTGATGGCGAGTACAATAAAGGAATTCAAGAGGGGCCTGGATGTATTTCTGGAGTGTAATTATATTACAGGTTAAAGCTACTAGAGAGGGGTCGGGGATCCAGGGAGTTATTCTGATTGCCTTATTGGAGCTGGGAAGGAATTTTTTATTCCCCTAAAGTGGGGAAAATTGGCTTCTACCTCAGTTTTTTTTTTTGCCTTCCTCTGGATCAACTTGCAGGATAACAGGCCGAACTGGATGGACAAATGTCTTTTCGGCCTTATGTACTATGTTACTAAAATTGCGAAGTCTGGAATGATACAATGTATTTGAGAATTTTATCCATATTTCTGTGACTTCTGAACCTAGAATGTGCATTTAATGTTATTTTTTTATTATTCTTCACTTTTATTATATTGAATGTATTGCTCAAACTTGGCTTTTCTACTGCTTTAATAAAATACTGTGTATTGTATATTTATGTAATCAACATAATGCAAGATCAACAGCATTACCCCATCAGTTTTGTAAGAATTATTATTTTCCAAGTAACTTCTTATTTAAAGGCCATAGACACCTTTGTGCAGTTACACAAAATATTGCTGTTGTGAATAAATATATATACTTGCTGTTACAAAGTCTGAAACTCCTTCACATAGCTGGATTAAATGAATCCAACAGCATACGGCTTCTGACTATCAGCTTTCGCGGCAACCCCCCTTCCATTTCTTCTCTCTCATGGTCCTATAATTTCTAGAGACTTGGGGCATCTGTAAATGGCTATGTACCAGAACCGAAATCTGCAGCAACAGTTACCTTACATGAATTATAAATGCACTGGGCCAACTAGACCAGGCCTCACACTACCCTTTCTTCCATCCGTGGAGACCAACACAGCCCACAAAATGTCAAGAATTTAGCATAAGTACGGTGAGTGGCAAACATTTTTTGAGTGATCTTCTAGCAAATCAGCTACAAATTGTAAATGAGATATTTATAAATTTGACCTGGATTGAAAGTGCCCTAACTGGCTTTAAAACTGGTGTATGGCACTTAGGACTCGCATTTCATTTCTCCGTCTCCATCTCATGTCAAGCTCTTTAATACAAAAACAGCAATAGTAAATAGATTTGGAGTGACAAACATATAGCTATGGTTACATGCATGGTTGATGGTAGTAACAATCTATGCAGTTACATTTGTAAGGGTACAGACATTTGGTCAAGTTTCCTGATGCTTTTACACTTGCTCTCCTTTTATGATCTACTGATTTGGCTTCTAAAACTGCATCAGAAAACGTGATCGTGTGGCCATACCCAGAGTATCAGCAACACCGTATGGAACATGATTGAAAGGCAGACAGCAGATCCATTTCTCGTTTTGAAAAAAGTGATGTTTTCTACACTTTACGAAGGACAACTGTCCGCTTGGGTGTGACACCACTTGCCATGCTGAACACCCTTTCCAACAGTACACTAGAGCCTGGACAAGACAGTACAGCAAGTGAAAACTTTGCCAGTTCTGACCACGGTTTCAGTCTGCCTGCCTGAAAAATTCCATGTGGTCACGGAACAGGGTATTTGCTGGGAAACAAAGCTAAAGCCACAGTCTAGGTAGGACTGAACCTGGTTATTTAGGTGGTGCAATCCCTTTTGCTTATATGCAAGAGCTTGGCCCAGCACATGAAAGAATTGCTCCACCACGTTCACTAAACTGAATTTGCTGCTGCTGGCACTGTTGCAGCTTGGCCTCCTGGTCAGATATGGTTTCTGCTCAGCAAAAGTTGCAGCAAGCTGTGAACAGAGGATATCCTACTCTACCACCTTTTGGCAACAGGAAAAATGTAATGTTACTTTTATAGCAAATGCCAAAGAGCATGTACAGTATACCAAGTAGTCAATTTGCTTGATACTAGTGATATTCTTGTCAGCCTGTAAACCACCAAGCACCAGCTTGCCATGCTCACCAATGTGCCCAAGGATCAAGTTCTTTCAGGTGTTGCCCCCCACTGTTTTGATTGGTTCTGGCCAGGGTTATCAGTCTTATCCTTATGCATCACCAACTTCCTCAACCAGTGGTAGTTCCTGATCATTGTCACCCTCCACGGGGCTTCGTCTCAAACAGCTACAGGGTGGCCAGTAAGACAGTGGAAGCTGGTCTTCTGGCATTTTGTTTTAGCAACATAAACAGTTACTCTAATATAAATATCAGGGGTAAACCTGGTCAATGCCACTGTCTGCTCTACAAAACCAGGGGCATCTTTGAAGCACCCAAGTAAGAAACAAATGTTCCTGATAAGCTGCCACTACACAAGGTCAAAATAACATGTTCCCTGCTGTTATGGTCTAGTGCATGATGAAATAAGCCATCGCTTCACGTTAATTGTACAGATGATTGAGCAGATAGAAGATGGAATTGGAAAGTTGCAGTTCAAATGATGCAAAGGCAGAACATTGTCACTACAAGTCCAGGAGGGTGTTCCTTGACACAAGAGAATGGCTACATTTATCATGAGCACCATGGACATGGAGGAGCAGCATCAGGAGGAGGAGCAGCATCTGGTGTGGGAACTAGACCAATACAAATGTTATGACAATAGGATATGACCTTGGTGCTAAATAGAAGTGAGGAAAGTTTTGAAAAATGGCCCATCAATTAATGGAACTGTTTTTAGCAGCTGCTTAGAAATTCAACCATCTAACAGCCGTTAAAAAAAAGTAATACGCTAGCACAAGGTCATTTTGGACTCCCCCCATCCTGTTGCACCTGCAGAGTCAGTCTCCTCAAGTAAAAAAGACCTATGAAAGGAACTGAGCAAAGAGAAGTCACCGCAATTACCAGCATGATCACGTTGGTATAGCGTAGTGAAGTCCTCATGCTCAGAGCAGTTCCTTTGCACTCTAGAGGAGAGGACCGTGCAAGCAAGTGGATGAGGGGGGACTTATTTTTAATTTTTTCCATTCTGAGACAACTCTAGCTGCCATTTTGGGCAAAAAGATCCTTTACCATGAAACGCAAGGAAATTTGGCTGTGGTGAATTTAATATTTCATTAACTTCAGATCAAATTCCGCTTCGGATGCTTTGATTCATTCAACACTAGTACTGAATCACAAGGGGCCATGCAAGACATTTACTATCCCTGCCCTAACAGTTACTTCAGGTGTTAATGATGTGCATTTTTCCACATGTGAAATGATAGATACTTAATGCTTCCATCAAAGCTAAGCCCACTTCATTTGTTCCCTAAAAGTAGTGGAACCCACTATGTGGTATGGCAGATGGGTTTTTATCTTGCATGCAACTAAATTTTTAGGTGCATAAAGTTGGTTCCTGACCACATATTCAATTATAGAGGACCAACAATGGAGAAAAGGGATAAGGAGGAGTGGTAAAAGCAGTATCTGAAAAGGATGATGACAAGGACACTGGACCGCTTGTGGATGGGGACTGGCTGCTGTAATGGAGAACAGGAGAAGGGCCATCTTGTTCCAACTGCTGGCCAGTTCTATTTAACCACTGGATCTAGTAATGCCTCTTCTTGGGTTGCAAGAGAGCCTTGATACATATATGTTTGTGTTTAAACACCAATGGCTTATTTACAATCTTCAATTATTGATTATTATGGTTTTAACAAAGTTCATTGTACACGAAAAAAAACATGGTAATACATAATTTTCGACTATACCAAATGTATACCAATTTAAATTATGTTTCACTACTTACATAACCTTTGGTAAAGAGATTTATTTTATCTGTTGGATGGTTTGTGGAATAATTTGTGGTTTTTATTTATACATAAATAAAAACATGTCTTTTTGACATATGTGCACATGTCTGATTTTTCTTGGGTGGAGGGAGAGGCGACAATACTTCAAATTACCAATTTTTATACATGTTTTCAATTATGGCATTTGCAGCCTTTGCAGTGATCCAGTGGACCACTGCTAAACTGTCAAAGATACTGTTTGTCACAAATCAGCAGATGTGGACCCACTGTGCCATGTGACCAACTTCCTCTAAGGGCGTTGTCTAAGTGAACTCCTCGTTCTTCACAGTACCCCTGATGGTGGGGATAGACTTTCCCGAGGAGAACACCAGGTCGCTACCTCTGAGGTGGGTTGGCACACAAAGCAACCAGCCCAGGAGGACCAGGGGGTACCAGAGATACAGACGTAGTAAGCGGGCTGAGTTATAACCTGGAGTGACCGTGCAGGACCAAAGCACGATGCAGAGGTCAAGTCATAAGCAATGGGTCAGTTCAGGTACAGGTCAGGCAATCTGGCTCAGCAACAGGAGAGTCGATATGGAGCAGGCAAAGTTCAGACAGGTAGTGGAATCCAGAAGACAAGCATGGTTCTGCACTTCAGGAACAAAAGCATGTACGAAAGGAACCTTAGCAGGAAGCAAGAACTTTTGATGTCTGGGCATCTCGGAAGAGGGCTGGACCACTTATATAGGTGCAGGAAGGCTGGGATTGGTCAGAAGGTTTGCACTGGTCAAGTGTGCACTGGTCAAGTGTGCACTGGCCCTTAAACCATGTGCTACAGGGAACATGCTGGAAGACATGTTGCGCCCGGTGCTGAAAGGAAACAGTGGTGGCAGCGGGATCCAGGGAGGAGCACACCTGCAAGGACAGAGCCTGGGACTGTGGCAGTGACTAGGGAGACACCGACAGCTGACTGTTGCTGCCATCTACTTAACAATGCAGCGGAACATGGGCGGGTAGACCATGCTGGCCAAACAGAACCCAGGACCGCAGCAGCGAGTAGGGGGAATATTGGTGGTCAGCAACTGCCAGTACAGGGTTTAAGGTGATCGGATAGCTTTCCATTGTTTTGTGGGGGGTTTTCACTTCAAACCATTTATGCTGTTGATTGTCTTGGGATCCCCATTGGCTAAGCAGCACTCCAGAGCGAGTTAACAGTATTAATAGTCAATGGTTTCTCAACTTTAATATCTTGTCCGGTAGAGATTTGGCCAATACCCAGCTAATATTTCAGGATTCAGCCAGACAAAGATACTGCACACATTTGTGAGGTCGAGGCCAAATTTTGGCCAGACCATATTATAGACAATGTGGCCAGCGGGTATTCCAGCAACATCGGGTAATGCTGAATACAGAGTGCAAGTAGGCTGTTCTCTGATCAAGAGTGGGGTCTATGCCTGCCTTTTGAACAGCTTAAATCGATTTCTTTTCTGATCCAGTAGGTCAGAATAAAAAGGACCTGACGACCTTCAGGATCCCCCCCAATTTGAAACTCTTCAGGGAACCTGTACTGTCAGACCTGCCACCTTAATTTCTGTAAGGGTCAGCTGAGCACATCTCCCAAAATCCCTAATCTAAAGAGGTGTGTCCATCATAATGACACCTCACGAGTAAGGATTCCACACAATATACATCATATCCTCTTAGCTGCCTCCTGTCTAAAACAAGACTTTCGAGTTTCACAGTTCCTGGTACAGACTAACTTTCCGAAGTCCTGAGGTTAGAAAGATTACAGAAAAATGTTGCTGTCCTTTTTAAACATCTCCCACCACTCTTACTGTTGCAAAGACACATCAAGGTTCCTGGCTCCAAAAAAATTCCTTGAAGGATCGTCTTAACACTTCTTCCAGGTGATAAATTTAGCTTCCACATGCTTCCATACAGGGAGTCTCTGCAACATTCAAAGAAAAAATAAAAAAAAAAAAAAAAAGAAGAGAAAAAAATAACTAAATACAGAATTTTACTTTAACATCTAAAAAGTTGAGAAAATGGCTGGTCTTAATATCTCATAGTGCACAAAGCTGCCATTGTAAGGTATGCCAACAGTACTTGACTCATGGATAAGTTGTTTGTGCGATTGTCTGTTATATGTAATTGTTTATTTTAAAAATAAAATGTAGCATCTATAAAATAAAATTATTAATGATAAAATAAAAAATAGGTAACAAAATAAAATGTATGATGGCATAATAAGGATGAAGAGAAGCTATATACAATTAAAAAAAGCTCTTAAAATCACTGCACACTTCACTTATCTGGGCAGTTACAGGGCCAAGACTGAACAAATAACTCCAGTATGAACTCAGCCTTACAGGTCAATGTTAGCGCCAAGAAGAAGCGCACTCCTTCTACACCATAGTCAGCCGATTCTACATGGATCTCTACAGAACCTGTTCTATTGAACACTTATACAGGTAGAGTGGAGAGGAGAGGGTGTCAGCAGTAAGTTTGTGTTCACTTCCTCTGAAAAATAGAAATAGAAAAATAAACCACAAAAAAAAACCTGATCCTGTTAAGCATCCGCATTTGATCAGTAATGCTAATGGGGGGGGGAATAAAAAATAAAAAGTGGATTCAAAACAGATGACACATGAATGGAATATGTTTTTACCCACTCCTGCTTTTGGCTACCAAATCACAAGACAATTGTAAAAAGGGACCATAGAAGCCTTACAGCCGCTACACAGACAGGATCCGTTGTGCATCTCATTTTATCTTCCTTCTGACAGATCAGAAGGGTCAAATATATGATGTCAGCCAGGCAAAAAGGCAAAATAGTGGCCATGTCAGGAAGTGGGGAGGGTGGGAACAGCATGAGAAGCCCATAGAGTGGCCCTATGACAGTGTTTAGATGGAAGCAGCATGAGAAGACTACAGAGTAGCCCGGTGACAGAGTTTGAAGGTGGGTGGCAATATGAGTACCATCTGAAGATGGTGGGTGACAGAAGAAGCACTTAGCATCGATGTGTGGCATCAGGCAGGTGGCAACATCAGAATAGTAGCTGAGGCAGGTAGCCAGAAGAAAGTGGTCTCTTGTCAAAGTGTTGGTGTGGCATCATGGATGATCTAGTCCGATGCATCAGGCATTGGCGAGTGGAAATACTGTCCGATTCATCTTGACAAAAGGTCAGTCTCTACACATTTTAGGTGGACAGGAGAGTTTATCTTGTGCCAACTATGGTCCTCACTGCACTAAACACCCGCTATTATGCCACACTACTGGCCGGGCAGGACAGCTTTTCCAGGGAAAAACTGCTAATCGCTAGTGATGAGCAGCATAGACAATATTTGCATTTGCAATGTTTTGCACATTTTTGGCCGAATATTCGCCATGAATTAGCAAATTTGAGAAATCGCGATCAGTCAATTATTTGATTGAAAATCCATCTATCTTAAAATCAGCAATGTAATATTCGCGATAAAAATTCACGATCAGAATATTTGCGATCAACACTAAGGGGTAGGCAGCTTTCTTATAACACAATAATCTAAATATTTGTGTGTTTTCGAAGTGGCGATATTCACGATTTGAATATTCGTGCTCAAGACTACTAGTTGCAGCCAAAAATCCAGTTTGGCTGCCCAGTAGTCATGGGGATATTCAATGTGGGGTGGCAGAGTACTGTCCAAGTATGCCACCACCTGCTGGTTCAGGTCCTGCTCTAGGTCTAGCTGCTGCTGGTGAGTAGTTTCTTCACTAGGCAGTTGAAGAAAGCTGCTTATCAGCGACTCAAGTTGCTGCTCATGGAGCTGGAACAGTTCCTACCCCGCCACAGCCCCCATGGCAGAAGGAACATGAGCGCAGAGGGTCCTGTGAGAATGGATGCTGGCACAGATAGGCAGCGGGTAACTCACTACATAGGACGTTACTATAGTTCAATTTGTCCTCCCTCTCAGCGGGTCTAAACAAAGGCCCCACATTTTGGACCGTTAGCGAGAGTCCAACAAGGTGGAGAGCCAGAAGTCATCAACTGCTGAATGGTGACAATTCAACCATCATTATGCAAGGGAGCATGCATTGGGCCATTTGTGGAAGTGACTCGGAGGGACTCCCTGCCTCCATCTCCACTGCGTGTCTGGGTCCTCTGCCTAGTCTCCATCATCCTGTAGCTCCTCTGGCTGCTCCTTCTCTGGCTCTCCTGTAACCTGTGTGTAAACACCACCCATTTAGCTACATATTGCTTATGCTCCAATGTCCTCCTCCTCCAGTTCAGCCCCCACAGGGCTCATGTGGCCATGAGATCTAGGCGCCACATCTCCAGTCCCCTGACCAGCCAGATTTAATAGCATCTGTTCCAGGACATGAAGCAGTGGAATGAAATTGTTCATCCTGTAGTCCTGGCGACTGACAAATAATGTGGCCTCCTCAAAGGGCCTGAGCAAATGGCAGGTGTCACGCATGAGCTGCCACTGGCTGACAAAGTTACACAGGGGAGCACTCCTGTCCGCTTAGATCATCAAGACATCATTCACGGACTGTTTGCATAGTCGGTCCAACATATGGAGGGTGGAATTCCAACAGGTAGAAACGTTGCATATCAGCCTATGGTGGGGGATGTAGTTCTACCAATGCACCTCAAGGATGGTGTGCTTTGTGAAGTACGAATGGCTGAAGTGCATGCAAAGTTTCCCGGTGGAAGACTTCAGGAACCATTTGACAACCAGATTGAACATGTGTGCCATGCAGGGTGCATGACTCAGCCCTCCTTGATGCAGTGCCGACACCATGTTCTTCCTGTTGTCAGCCACCATGGTTACGATTTTGAGTTGTCATGAAAAAGACAGGATTCGATTTCTTGATTAAGGACACAGAGCAGTTCCTCCCCTGTGTGACTGTTCGCCCAGGCAAACGAGGTGCAAAACAGCGTGACACAGCTGTGCCCTGCACATGTGGTATGCTGGAGGGTCACTGAATTGTCCCTGAAGTGGAGGATGAGGAGGCAGATGCGGACATTGTCACAGGAGCAATGACGTGACAACGTGTAGGTGGAAGCGGTGTCACCTGGCCAAGTTGCTGGTGTGGCTGTGCAAGAACCACATTCACCCAGTGGGCCATTAAGGACATGTATTGTCCTCGACCGTAGTTACAGCTCCACACGTCAGCGCTGCCATGCACTTTGGCAGACACCGACAGGCTCAAGGACTGGCCCACTGCTGCCACCCTGCTGACTCCCAGCCACGCTAGTGACTTGCTGGCTTAGCCGCTGCCTCACAGGGAAGCTGCTGTCCTCTTCTCCTGATGACAAAGCCCCTTCACCCGTTTTCCAAGTGCAATCGACTTAATCATCATCGAGTAGTGTCTGCACGTCACTGATGTCCTCCTCAACAGTTTCTGGGTCAGGAGCCTGACCACTTGCAACACCACCTCCCACTCCACCCATCACTACTTGCCTGCCTAGCAGAGGATCTCTCCTCCAGATCTTGGCTGGGCAGTAGCTGCTGACTGTACTCTAGTGGCTTGTCCTCTCTGTATAGTGGAGCTGAGCCAACCGCCTACAATACTTCTGTAGCTGAGGGCAGAGGCAGGTTGAGGACAGGTGAGGGCATAGGGCCTGCTCCCAGACCATGTCAATTAAGGGTTGCCTGACAGTGTATGATGTCACTTGGGATGAAGTGGATGACAGAGGTAAAAAAAACAAAACAAAAAAAAACGCTGGGTTGCTTGTCAAGACATGACTGCTAGATGAGCTGAGGCCTCTCACTGCCACTCCCCCTTACTCTGCTGCAACCTCTGTGCATGGCCTGGCACTTCTGTCCCACATACTTTAAGCTGAACTAAATTAAAATCGCACCTTAGGAAATTCACATTAGTTACAAAATAAAATATTTTCCTGAAATTGGGAATAAATGCCACTTCGTCAGCTTAGATTCACTCATCAGTAATTAGTATATATCGGCTGATGAGCCGAAGTCACTTTGAAGTCTCGTTAGACTTTGCATAACAACTTCAGAAATTACCACTTGGAACTGAACCAGAGTTTGGGAAATGTTTTTTTACAGTACAAATTAATTTATTAAGTTGTTACACGAAGTCGCGCGTAGTAACTTCAGCTGAGAGCCAATATACGGAGCTCCTGCTCCATACAGTATTGGAACGAAGTTTTATGCAAATCGACTATTCCTACTCATCTCTACTTAGGACATCCACATGAAAAATTTATCCTGTCAACATATGCCTATAGAGCAGCATCGCCATTACGGATTTGGTGGAAGCAGTGCCTAAAGTTGGAAAACACTAGGGTGGAACCCAGATTGAATTCGGGTGACCTGCAGGGCAAGACAGACATGGGGCAAATATATCAAGCTCACTTGTTTTTAGGTGCAAAATTAGACAGACATATTGCTGTTAGTGAATATGACCTGTCAAAAAAAAAAAAGAACCACCAGAGGTCAGACTAAGGGCTGTTTCACATGAGCGGATGCCGTGCGTGACATCCGCTCGTGACTGACAGCCAAGACCCGATGCAGACAGCAGAGGCACGGAGCATTAACATGACTGATAATGCTCCGTGCCTCTCTGTGATCTCTTTACTACGAAATCACAGTTGTGATCTGGAGGAGACATCCTCTGCTAGGCAGGCAAGTAGTGATGAGTGGAGTGGGAGGTGGTGTTGCAAGTGGTCAGGCTCCTAACCCAGAGACATGGTCCATCAATTGACCACCTACTAAGCATTCTGTATTCAGAATGCTATTATTTATAACATGGTAATAAGGGAAAATAATATAGTGAATAGACTGTCTCCTAGCAACCATGCGTGAAAATCGCATTGCATCCGCAGTTGCTTGCAGATTCTTGCGATTTTCACACGGCCCCATTCACTTCTATGAGGCCTGCGTTGCGTGATAAAACGCACAATATAGAGCATGCTGCGATTTTCACGCATTGCATAAGTGATGCGTGAAAATCACAGCTCATGTACACAGACCCATAGAAATGAATGGGGCCAGATTCAGTGCGGGTGCAACGCGTTCACCTGTCGCATTGCACCCGCGCGGAAATCTCGCCCGTGTGAACTCAGCCTAAGGCTCCATTCACATGTCCAAAATTCTGTCCCGCATTTTGCGGAACGGAATTGCGGACCCCTTCATTTCTATAGGGCCGCACTATGTGCTGCGTGGATTTGGAATTGCGGATCCGCACTTCCTGGTCCACAATTCCGTTCCCCCCCAAAAAAAATAAAAATAAAATATAGAACCTGTCCTATTCTTGTCCACAATTACAGACAAGATTAGGCATTTTCTATTAAGTGCCGGAGATGTGTGGTCCGCAAAAAAAAAAAAAAAAAAAAAAGGAAAATACTGTTCTATTAGGGGCCAGCTGTTACACAAAATTTTGGATGCACAGGGCTGGTAGAGCCATAACTGATGGAAGTCACTTTAGTATAAACTTGGCCGCAGACAATTTTTACAACTGTATCAGGAGCAAAAAAAAGTAAAGAGAGCAACCTACATAAATAGGTCAGAAAACACTATTTTTATTCCTAAAAACAGGGTGGGCACTATGGCTGGACAAAGACTTCTGGAACCCAGACATACAGAGACATGAACTTATTCAGACAGAGCTTCTCCACAAACTGACAGAACTCAAGCTAAGGGCTCATTTACATGAACGTATGGGCTCCATGCCCGGGCTATGGACGGTATATGGCAGTTCCGCAATACACGGGTCACCAACCGTGTGCATTCTGCATCATGGAGGTGAACCCTTTCACTTGAACGGGTCCGCAAATCCAAAAATGCGGTGTGGATGCACGGAATGGAACCACTACGGAGTGCTTCCGAGCTGTTCTTTTTGCTGAACGGACGGATCCCAGACCCTAATCAAGTGAATGGGTCTGCGATCAGCATGAGGCTGCCACACGGTCGGTGCCCAGGCACTGCGGACCACAGCACAGGCACAGAGCCCTTACGTGTGTGAATGAGCCCTAAACAGTAGGAACAACAAGCACGTGTTGTGTAGACTGGGGAATTAACCAATAGAGCAATTCTCCCCCACAAGTAGTCAGTGGCCAGTATGGAAACAGATGTAAATGTGCACTGCTCCAAATACACAGCCACAATGTACGAAATCCAACCACACAGCGGTGCACAGTGAGCAGACATTGTAGAAGTGCTCCTCCATACAGACAGAAGAGATACACGTCACAGGGGTACAGTTCACACCCTCAAGTATCCACGGCCAGTACATAGAACAAGGATAAACAACCAAAATATTATGAAATCTAGAAGATGAGATGCAGAATGGAGGCACAGAACCGCTACAGAGCTCTGCCATGGGTTTTCTCTGTGCCTCCGCATCACAAAAAAAAAAGGTAGTGAACGCACCTTTTTTGCAGTGCAGACCATCAGATGCAGATCACAGACCTCATCCAAGTTAAAAGGTCCGCAGACGGTGGGCACGCGGTCAGTGCCCGTGCATTGTGGACAACAACTTGCGGTCAACAGCATGGGCCTGGCCAGCACATGTTCAGCCCCAAAAAGGCCGGGTCTCATAGGCTTCCATAGAAGGCAAGGCCTGTGCAAGTCACCTCAGCAAGGGGACTCAATGGGTCCATTAAAACCCCTGTATGGCATGGTCTGCTTTGACCGTGGTATACAAGGGGTTAATCCACCAACATTGTCATTTACAGCAGTGTCCCCCAACTCCAGTCCTCAGGGCCCACCTGAGGCAAGTCCTGATGCACTGACACCAATTATATCACCTGCTCAGTACTAAGGAAACTCAGAACACGTGACCGGCAGGGGGCCCTGGGGACTATGGGGGGGGGGGGGGAGAAGAGGGGACACCGATGCCAGCATATACAGCAGGAACCCGGTCAGTCATAGCCAGGCCCCTGCACTGATTGCACATGCACCGCTCCAGTACCCACCAATCAGCAGGACATACTAATTCAAATCACGGAAAGTCACTACTTGGTTAGACGCATGTCGGGAAGTGATTAAAAAGTACACCATAGAATCCATGTATTTATTGTTATTTTGTGTATTATAGAATAAGATGCACAAATATTTTCTCAGGATTTTTGGGGCAAATTTTAGCTGTGGGGTTTTTCTTTACAAAAATCAATGATTTCTCTAAACTACAAGTCTACAACCCCGTTAGGAAGACAACTGTATCTGAGCTAGAAGAAGGTATTTCCACTTACTGTGTTACTGGTGAGACTGCACTGATAGTCTGAGGGAAACAGTCAGCACAGCAAAGAAGTCGGGGAAAGATCCTCAGGAGAACAGCTTGGAAGATGGCTCCAAAATATAAACCCAGCAGGACTGGCCGGACAAGGACTGTTTTCAAGGCATGAGCATGGAGCCAAACAACAGAGGTACTATAGCTAAAATACTCAAAATATCTTTGGCTTTCAGAGGGGTCATAAATAGGTCCAAACAGGAAACCAGATGGCTTCCATCGAGGCAACGTTGGCCATCTTGGTGAAGGGCTAGTTTAAGATCAAAACAGCAGCCTCCGGTGGTAAGGAGTAAAAGTGCAGCAAAAAAGTTCTTGAACGTGTGAACCAGCAGCCACTAGTGGTCAATTCACAGAACAACAACATCCGGACATTTCATATCTTATCTGATAGTCAATGTGTGAATTATAGAGACACAATCATTTGGACACTTGAAATTAATAAATTTGACAAAATAAGGGTACTTTCACACTACCGTTTTTCTTTTCCGGCATAGAGTTCCGTCCTATGGGCTCAATACTGGAAATGAACTGATCAGATAATCCTAATGCATTCTGAATGGAGAGCAATCTGTTCAGGATGCATCAGGATGTTCTCAGTTCAGTCTTTTTGACTGTTCAGGACGGAGATAATACTGTAACATGTTGCGGTTTTATCTCTGGCCAAAAAACTGAACACTTGCCTGAATGCCGGATACAGCATTTTTATCCAAAGAAATGTATTAGATCCGGCATTCAAATTGCTGCATTGACAAATCCGGTATTCCGGTCTGCGCATGCGCGGACCTTTAACCACTTCAGCCCCCCTAGCTGAAACCCCCTTAATGACCAGACCACTTTTTACACTTCTGCACTACACTACTTTCACCCTTTATTGCTCGGTCATGCAACTTACCACCCAAATGAATTTTACCTCCTTTTCTTCTCACTAATAGAGCTTTCATTTGGTGGTATTTCATTGCTGCTGACATTTTTACTTTTTTTGTTATTAATCGAAATTTACCGATTTTTTTGCAAAAAAATGACATTTTTCACTTTCAGTTGTAAAATTTTGCAAAAAAAACGACATCCATATATAAATTTTTTGCTAAATTTATTGTTCTACATGTCTGTGATAAAAAAAAAATGTTTGGGTAAAAAAAAAAATGGTTTGGGTACAAGTTATAGCGTTTACAAACTATGGTACAAAAATGTGAATTTCCGCTTTTTGAAGCAGCTCTGACTTTCTGAGCACCTGTCATGATTCCTGAGGTTCTACAATGCCCAGACAGTACAAACACCACACAAATGACCCCATTTGCGGAAAGTAGACACCCTAAGGTATTCACTGATGGGCATAGTAAGTTCATAGAACTTTTTATTTTTTGTCACAAGTTAGCGGAAAATGATGATTTATTTTTTTATTATTTTATTTTTTTCTTACAAAGTCTCATATTCCACTAACTTGTGACAAAAAATAAAAACTTCCATGAACTCACTATGCCCATCACGAAATACCTTGGGGTGTCTTCTTTCTAAAATGGGGTCACTTGTGGGGTAGTTATACTGCCCTGGCATTTTAGGGGCCCAAATGTGTGCGAAGTAGTTTGAAATCAAAATCTGTAAAAAATGACCGGTGAAATCCGAAAGGTGCTCTTTGGAATGTGTGCCCCTTTGCCCACCTAGGCTGCAAAAAAGTGTCACACATCTAGTATCGCCGTACTCAGGAGAAGTTGGGGAATGTGTTGTGGGGTGTCATTTTACATATACCCATGCTGGGTGAGAGAAATATCTTGGCAAAAGACAACTTTTCCCATTTTTTTATACAAAGTTGGCATTTGACCAAGATATTTCTCTCACCCAGCATGGGTATATGTAAAATGACACCCCAAAACACATTGCCCAACTTCTCCTGAGTACGGCGATACCAGATGTGTGACACTTTTCTGCAGCCTAGGTGGGCAAAGGGGTCCACACTCCAAAGAGCACCTTTAGGATTTCACCGGCCATTTTTCACAGATTTTGATTTCAAACTACTTCGCACACATTAGGGCCCCTAAATTGCCAGGGCAGTATAACTACCCCACAAGTGACCCCATTTTGGAAAGAAGACACCCCAAGGTATTCTGTGAGAGGCATGGCGAGTTCCTAGAATTTTAATTTTTTTGTCACAAGTTAGTGGAATATGAGACTTTGTAAGAAAAAAAATCAAAAAAAAAAATCATCATTTTCCGCTAACTTGTGACAAAAAATAAAAAATTCTAGGAACTCGCCATGCCCCTCATGGAATACCTTGGGGTGTCTTCTTTCCAAAATAGGGTCACTTGTGGGGTAGTTATACTGCCCTGGCATTCTAGGGGCCCTAATGTGTGCGAAGTAGTTTGAAATCAAAATCTGTAAAAAATGGCCGATGAAATCCTAAAGGTGCTCTTTGAAATGTGGGCCCCTTTGCCCACCTAGGCTGCAAAAAAGTGTCACACATCTGGTATCGCCGTACTCAGGAGAAGTTGGGGAATGTGTTTTGGGGTGTCTTTTTACATATACCCATGCTGGGTGAGAGAAATATCTTGGCAAAAGACAACTTTTTCAATTTTTTTATACAAAGTTGGCATTTGACCAAGATATTTCTCTCACCCAGCATGGGTATATGTAAAATGACACCCCAAAACACATTCCCCAACTTCTCCTGAGTACGGCGATACCACATGTGTGACACTTTTTTGCAGTCTAGATGCGCAAAGCGGCCCAAATTCCTTTTAGGAGGGCATTTTTAGACATTTGGATCCCAGATTTCTTCTCACGCTTTCGGGCCCCTAAAATGCCAGGGCAGTATAAATACCCCACATGTGACCCCATTTTGGAAAGAAGACACCCCAAGGTGTTCAATGAGGGGCATGGCGAGTTCATCGAAAAAAAAATTTGTTGGCACAAGTTAGCGGAAATTGATTTTTTTGGGTATTTTCTCACAAAGTCTCCCTTTCCGCTAACTTTGGACAAAAATTTCAATGTTTCATGGACTCAATATGCCCCTCAGCAAATACCTTGAGGTGTCTTCTTTCCGAAATGGGGTCACATGTGGGGTATTTATACTGCCCTGGCATTTTAGGGGCCCTAAAGCGTGAGAAGAAGTCTGGAATATAAATGTCTAAAAAATTTACGCATTTGGATTCCGTGAGGGGTATGGTGAGTTCATGTGAGATTTTATTTTTTGACACAAGTTAGTGGAATATGAGACTTTGTAAGAAAAAAATAAAAACAAAATAAAAAAAATTTCCGCTAACTTGGGCCAAAAACATGTCTGAATGGAGCCTTACAGGGGGGGTGATCAATGACAGGGGGGTGATCAGGGAGTCTATATGGGTGATCACCCCCCTGTCATTGATCACCCCCCTGTAAGGCTCCATTCAGACGTCCGTATGTGTTTTGAGGATCCGATCCATGTATCCGTGGATCCGTAAAAATCATACGGACGTCTGAATGGAGCCTTACAGGGGGGCTGATCAATGACAGGGGGGTGATCAGGGAGTCTATATGGGGTGATCACCCCCCTGTCATTGATCACCCCCCTGTAAGGCTCCATTCAGATGTCCGTATGTGTTTTGCGGATCCGATCCATGTATCCGTGGATCCGTAAAAATCATACGGACGTCTGAATGGAGCCTTACAGGGGGTGATCAATGACAGGGGGGTGATCAATGACAGGGGGGTGATCAGGGAGTCTATATGGGTGATCACCCCCCTGTCATTGATCACCCCCCTGTAAGGCTCCATTCAGACGTCCGTATGTGTTTTGCGGATCCGATCCATGTATCCGTAGATCCGTAAAAATCATACGGACGTCTGAATGGAGCCTTACAGGGGGGTGATCAATGACAGGGTGGTGATCAGGGAGTCTATATGGGGTGATCAGGGGTGATCAGGGGTTAATAAGGGGTTAATAAGTGACAGGGGGGGGTGTAGTGTGGTGTTTTGTGGTACTTTACTGAGCTGCCTGTGTCCTCTGGTGGTCGATCCAAGCAAAAGGGACCACCAGAGGACCAGGTAGCAGGTAAATTAGACGTTGTTATCAAAACAGCGTCTAATATACTTGTTAGGGGTTAAAAAAATAGTATCTCCAGCCTGCCAGCGAACGATCGCCACTGGCAGGCTGGAGATCCACTCGCTTACCTTCCGATCCTGTGTGCGCGCGTTCACAGGAAATCTCGCGTCTCGCGAGATGACGCGTATATGCGTGACTGTGCGCAGCGCTGCCGCCTCCGGACCGCGATCCTGCGTTAGGTGGTCCGGAGGCGGTTAAAATGGGAAAAAATAAATACTGGATCTGTTTTGCCAGATGACAACAGAAAAACGGATCTGGTATTGCAATGCATTTTTAAGACTGATCAGGATCCTGATAAGTCTGAAAAATGCCTGATCAGTCAGAAAAAATGACATGCGTTTACATACAGTTTGTACGGTTTGACTGATCAGGCAACGGAATCAAACAACGCAAGTGTGAAAGTACCCTAAGGTGGTGTCAGAAGACCAAAAAACCTGCTTGATAATGTGAACATTACCATGACAATTACAATGTGGTCTCCTGCAAAAATAATGTCACATCACCAAGGGGTACGTGTCCACTTCAGGCGTCACGGGGATGTTCTCGACAACTGTAGATCTACACTGTGCTTGGCTAGGTCACAAATCAGGGAATCATGGATTTGCGCTGTCTATGTTCTCCACAGATAGCACAGAGATCCAGTGGCTTCAGTAGGTCTATTCATATGTCCATGGCTCCATTCAAGGAACCAGAAGCACGTATTACCTTAGTTTGTTTTCCAAACTAAACACACCTACAGTATAGGTAATACATATTGCATGGCAGGGGTTCCAGCTACTGGGGATCCCATCAGTCCTGAAAAGTAAAGATTCCCGAGTGCCTACTATAAATGAAGTAGTAGACCACCATTTACTTCTACAGGACTGACAGAGCACTGTTACATCAGTCCCATTAGAAGCGATCGGTGCTCCAACATGCACACTACTGCTCCATGTAGAAAGGGGACTTGAGGGATTCACCATTCTAGAAATCTCTGGAGCTTCCATCAGTCTGACCCCATGATCCAATATTAAGAACTATCCAGAGGATTAGTGATAAATACTTTTGTGGGATACACCACAGATCCTTCCTTTACTCATCATTTCCACTCTTTGTCTCCTAATCGTAAAGATGGCCTAAGTTTAGACCGAGTGTATAGACCTGCACCAGATTTATCACTGGGGCTCAGGCTGGATAATACATGTCGAGCAGGGATAGACCCTTTTCTCTCACTCTATGCCAACTGTTGGTTGGCTTACTTTGAGACAGATTCTTACGCCAGAATTTTGGTGCAACATGGCGCATCTTAGGTCCTGCCCCTTATCAGTGATGCTCCACTCAGTACCCACTAAGTCCCACTGGGTTGGAAACTGTCTTACATTTAGAAGTGGCGAAGGATCCGCAGAAGTTTCGTTGAGGGCGTCGCCTTTTCATAACTCCGACGGATCCACGGCCAGGTATGGGGCCTATTAAGACCGGTGTCCAAATAACTGAAGTGTGAACTCAGCCATAGGGCTCTTTCACATGAGTGGATGCCAAGCGTGGAAACCGCTGCGTAAAAGAATGCCGAGTCCCGCATCGGACAGCAGAGACACGGAGCATGGACATGATTGATAATGCTCCGTGCCTCTCTGTGATCTTTTACAAAATCACAGTCAGATAAAGTTGTCACTGTGATTTTGTAGAAAAAAGGTCACAGAGAAGCAAAGAGCATTATCAATCATGTCCATGCTCTGTGTCTCTGAGCGGGGTTTGTAAGTTTTTCACGAAGCGAATTTCAACGTACGGCATCCGCTCGTGTGAAAGAGCCCTTAGGTCAACACATTGCACCCACACGGAATCTGGATCCATTCATTTCAATGGGTCTGTGTACATGAGCGTGGTTTTTCATGCCTCACTTGTGCGTTGCGTGAAAATTGCATCATGTTCTATATTCTGCGTTTTTCACGCAATGCTGGCCCCATAGAAGTGAATGGGGCTGGGTGAAAACGCATAGCATCTGCAAGCAGGTGCGGATGCAATGCTTTTTTCACTGATGGAGTATAAAGTGGAGTGGGGGGCACACTACAATAGAACCGGAGTGCAATGGCGGTTTAAAACAACTATATGTCACAAGGGTGTCAAGAACCACGCCTGACTCCGTTATACCCGGGGTCAGGAATTTGCAGCGGTTGGCTGCGCGCTCTATGTAAGATAGGGCTGTTTCCTTATGGTAGCTTTCTGGGTTTGCTTTGCAATCCTTTTTGGCTCACTCAGGGATCCGTAGCTTCTTCTCCTCAGCTGTTTCTTGTCCAGAAATCCCAATCTCCTTATATTCCCCTCTCACACTTCTCTGGTTGCCAGATATAGAGCTTCCTGCCTGGACTTCTATACTGACCCACTGGAGCTGTGTTGCTGCGTTCTCTGGTTGTTGGTCCAGAACGTTTCCCTCCGGATCCCTGTTGGACCTTTGTGGTCTGCTGTGGTCGCCCACCTGGGTTTATGTGTTTGTCTGTCCTCTCCCTGGTGTTTTTCCTCTTAGTGTCAGTGGTGCGGACTAGCGATCCCATCGGCCCGTTCACTATCTAGGGCTCATTTTAGGGAAAGCTAGGGTTTAGGCACGTGATCGCCGCACGGGTGAGGAACCCGTCTATGGACGTCAGGGCAGTCAGGTGCCAGCCGCAAGGTGAGTCAGGGGTCACCACCTTTCCCTCTCCCTTGGGCAGGGCTTTCCCTTTTCCCTCCCTGTGCGTGACGCCGGTCATTACACTATATGAACAAATACTGGCCGCGTGGCCCAAAGAAACCCTCAAAAAGATGCACATCCACTGAATGTAAAAGCAATACAAGAATTTTATTAGGTTACAAAAGACACACAAACATCATTAAAAAATTGTATACAATAGTACAAGTATCAGTTCACAATAAGACCAAACACCTAGCCGGCTCCCACCAAAAACCACAAATATGGGTAAAATGTAAGTAGTCCCAAATAGCAGCCTCAAATGTTATGCAACAATCATATAATAACAATTCCACAATGGATGCAAAATACACAATAATATGGCATCAAAGATCTTATACCTGAACCAAGTAAACATGCAGGGACTACCAAGGTGGGTCTGCGTCAGAAAAATAGCGCCCCGGGGGGCAGAGTCTGCACCGGAGTCTGATGGCTGTGGGAAGTGCAGCTCTCCTGCCAGCATAACCCTAATAGCACTTTTATATCAGCTTACTGTACCCCAAAATGGTCAAGATCGGTGGCCAGAAACCTGCTGACCAGACGGGACATAGTTGCTCCTTGAGCCAACCTGGAGAAATGGAGAAATGTATAAAAAAGGCGGCGATAAGGTAGGGGAAGATTGCAATGAAATAGACTGCCTACCCATCTCTAGAGCTTACCTTAAAGAAGCTCTGGCAGACGCCCTGGGACCCCTTAGCCTTGATTTCTCCTCCATTAAGGAAGATGTACGCCACATAGGCTGGAGGGTGGAAACACTAGAGGAAACCCAGGCCGCAATCCTGCATCACCAAAACGAGGTGACTTCCAGCTTAACACTAGCTCAAAACCACATTAACTCCTTGTACACTGCCATGGAACATCAGGAGAACAGGAGTAGACAGAGGCAGACTAATTAGTCTCTGCTCCTTCCTTAAAAAAGAATCCCAGAAAAAACTCACTACTCTACTATCGAAAATACATGCATTAGAAAAAGCTCTTAAGCAATCACTACTTGCTCAGCAACTCTCTTAACTTTCCTCTCTCAGAACTGAACTAGTAAACCTTCTTAATGAGCGTTCAGCCAAGTTTTTCTTGTCTGCTCAACAAAAAGTCTTTGCTGATGGCAACAAGGCTTCAAAATTTATGATGCAAAGAATAAAACAGAAACTCCCGCTATGTTCAGAGCATTAAGTCCCCTCAAGGCAACCAAGTATTTAAAGCAGAGGAGATTGCTGAACAATTCAGATTATTCTATGAGTCACTTTACAATCTCCCCTCCCCTGAACTCCCAAATAGGGATGAGCGAACTCGAACTGTATAGTTCGGGTTCGTACCGAATTTTGGGGTGTCCGTGACACGGACCCGAACCCGGACATTTTCGTAAAAGTCCGGGTTCGGGTTCGGTGTTCGTCGCTTTCTTCGCGCTTTTGTGACGCTTTCTTGGCGCTTTTTGAAAGGCTGCAAAGCAGCCAATCAACAAGCGTCATACTACTTGCCCCAAGAGGCCATCACAGCCATGCCTACTATTGGCATGGCTGTGATTGGCCAGAGCACCATGTGACCCAGCCTCTATTTAAGCTGGAGTCACATAGCGCCGCCCGTCACTCTGCTCTGATTAGCGTAGGGAGAGGTTGCGGCTGCGACAGTAGGGCGAGATTAGGCAGATTAACTCCTCCAAAGGACTTGATTAACTGATCGATCTGCAGCTGTGGATCATTGAGCTGCTGATCCTCAATTGCTCACTGTTTTTAGGCTGCCCAGACCGTTTGTCAGTCACATTTTTCTGGGGTGATCGGCGGCCATTTTGTGTCTTGTGGTGCGCCAGCACAAGCTGCGACCAAGTGCATTTAACCCTCAATGGTGTGGTTGTTTTTTGGCTAAAGCCTACATCAGGGTGAAGCTGTCACACCAAGTGCATTTAACCAGCAATAGTCTGTTCATTTTTTGGCCATATACAAAATCAGGGGCAAGCTGCGCCTGTCACCAAGTGCATTTAACCCTCAATGGTGTGGTTGTTTTTTGGCTAAAGCCTACATCAGGGTGAAGCTGTCACACCAAGTGCATTTAACCAGCAATAGTCTGTTCATTTTTTGGCCATATACTAAATCAGGGGCAAGCTGCGCCTGTCACCAAGTGCATTTAACCCTCAATGGTGTGGTTGTTTTTTGGCTAAAGCCTACATCAGGGTGAAGCTGTCACACCAAGTGCATTTAACCAGCAATAGTCTGTTTATTTTTTGGCCATATCCCAGTCTAATTCTGTCACTAAATCCATACCGGTCACCCAGCGCCTAAATACTAGGCCTCAAATTTATATCCCGCTAAATCTGTCCTTAGTGCTGTAGCTGGGCGAGTTATTTAGTGTCCGTTCAAGCACATTTCTTGTTCTGGGTTGAAATACAATTCCCAATTTAGCAATTTCATAATTTAGTGGTTTCTGCTATATCAGAGCTATTTGAAATCTATCCCTAAAAGGGTATATAATATTCAAGGTGCACATTGGGTCATTCAGAATAACTTCACACACACCCGCTACTGTGTATTTCCAAGTCTAATTCTGGCACTAAACCCATACCTGTCACCCAGCGCCTAAATACTAGGCCTCAAATTTATATCCAGCTAAATCTGTCCCTAGTGCTGTAGCTGGGCGAGTTATTTAGTGTCCGTTCAAGCACATTTCTTGTTCTGGGTTGAAATACAATTCCCAATTTAGCAATTTCATAATTTAGTGGTTTCTGCTATATCAGAGCTATTTGAAATCTATCCCTAAAAGGGTATATAATATTCAAGGTGCACATTGGGTCATTCAGAATAACTTCACACACACCCGCTACTGTGTATTTCCAAGTCTAATTCTGGCACTAAACCCATACCTGTCACCCAGCGCCTAAATACTAGGCCTCAAATTTATATCCCGCTAAATCTGTCCCTAGTGCTGTAGCTGGGCGAGTTATTTAGTGTCCGTTCAAGCACATTTCTTGTTCTGGGTTGAAATACAATTCCCAATTTAGCAATTTCATAATTTAGTGGTTTCTGCTATATCAGAGCTATTTGAAATCTATCCCTAAAAGGGTATATAATATTCAAGGTGCACATTGGGTCATTCAGAATAACTTCACACACACCCGCTACTGTGTATTTCCAAGTCTAATTCTGGCACTAAACCCATACCTGTCACCCAGCGCCTAAATACTAGGCCTCAAATTTATATCCAGCTAAATCTGTCCCTAGTGCTGTAGCTGGGCGAGTTATTTAGTGTCCGTTCAAGCACATTTCTTGTTCTGGGTTAAATAGCAATTCCCAATTTAGCAATTTCATAATTTAGTGGTTTCTGCTATATCAGAGCTATTTGAAATCTATCCCTAAAAGGGTATATAATATTCAAGGTGCACATTGGGTCATTCAGAATAACTTCACACACACCCGCTACTGTGTATTTCCAAGTCTAATTCTGGCACTAAACCCATACCTGTCACCCAGCGCCTAAATACTAGGCCTCAAATTTATATCCCGCTAAATCTGTCCTTAGTGCTGTAGCTGGGCGAGTTATTTAGTGTCCGTTCAAGCACATTTCTTGTTCTGGGTTGAAATACAATTCCCAATTTAGCAATTTCATAATTTAGTGGTTTCTGCTATATCAGAGCTATTTGAAATCTATCCCTAAAAGGGTATATAATATTCAAGGTGCACATTGGGTCATTCAGAATAACTTCACACACACCCGCTACTGTGTATTTCCAAGTCTAATTCTGGCACTAAACCCATACCTGTCACCCAGCGCCTAAATACTAGGCCTCAAATTTATATCCCGCTAAATCTGTCCTTAGTGCTGTAGCTGGGCGAGTTATTTAGTGTCCGTTCAAGCACATTTCTTGTTCTGGGTTGAAATACAATTCCCAATTTAGCAATTTCATAATTTAGTGGTTTCTGCTATATCAGAGCTATTTGAAATCTATCCCTAAAAGGGTATATAATATTCAAGGTGCACATTGGGTCATTCAGAATAACTTCACACACACCCGCTACTGTGTATTTCCAAGTCTAATTCTGGCACTAAACCCATACCTGTCACCCAGCGCCTAAATACTAGGCCTCAAATTTATATCCCGCTAAATCTGTCCCTAGTGCTGTAGCTGGGCGAGTTATTTAGTGTCCGTTCAAGCACATTTCTTGTTCTGGGTTGAAATACAATTCCCAATTTAGCAATTTCATAATTTAGTGGTTTCTGCTATATCAGAGCTATTTGAAATCTATCCCTAAAAGGGTATATAATATTCAAGGTGCACATAGGGTCATTCAGAATAACTTCACACACCCGCTACTGTGCATTTCCAAATCTAATTCTGTCACTAAACCCATACCTGTCACCCAGCGCCTAAATACTAGGCCTCAAATTTATATCCCGCTAAATCTCTCGTTACCGCTGTCCTGTTGTGGCTGGGAAAGTTATTTAGTGTCCGTCAAAGCACATTTTTTGTTCTGGGTTGAAATACAATTCCCAATTTAGCAATTTCATAATTTAGTGGTTTCTGCTATATCAGAGCTATTTGAAATCTATCCCTAAAAGGGTATATAATATTCAAGGTGCACATTGGGTCATTCAGAATAACTTCACACACACCCGCTACTGTGTATTTCTAAGTCTAATTCTGTCACTAAACCCATACCTGTCACCCAGCGCCTAAATACTAGGCCTCAAATTTATATCCTGCTAAATCTCTCGTTAGTGCTGTAGCTGGGCGAGTTATTTAGTGTCCGTTCAAGCACATTTCTTGTTCTGGGTTGAAATACAATTCCCAATTTAGCAATTTCATAATTTAGTGGTTTCTGCTATATCAGAGCTATTTGAAATCTATCCCTAAAAGGGTATATAATATTCAAGGTGCACATTGGGTCATTCAGAATAACTTCACACACACCCGCTACTGTGTATTTCCAAGTCTAATTCTGTCACTAAACCCATACCTGTCACCCAGCGCCTAAATACTAGGCCTCAAATTTATATCCTGCTAAATCTCTCGTTAGTGCTGTAGCTGGGCGAGTTATTTAGTGTCCGTTCAAGCACATTTCTTGTTCTGGGTTGAAATACAATTCCCAATTTAGCAATTTCATAATTTAGTGGTTTCTGCTATATCAGAGCTATTTGAAATCTATCCCTAAAAGGGTATATAATATTCAAGGTGCACATTGGGTCATTCAGAATAACTTCACACACACCCGCTACTGTGTATTTCCAAGTCTAATTCTGTCACTAAACCCATACCTGTCACCCAGCGCCTAAATACTAGGCCTCAAATTTATATCCTGCTAAATCTCTCGTTAGTGCTGTAGCTGGGCGAGTTATTTAGTGTCCGTTCAAGCACATTTCTTGTTCTGGGTTGAAATACAATTCCCAATTTAGCAATTTCATAATTTAGTGGTTTCTGCTATATCAGAGCTATTTGAAATCTATCCCTAAAAGGGTATATAATATTCAAGGTGCACATTGGGTCATTCAGAATAACTTCACACACACACGCTTCTGTGCATTTCCAAGTCTAATTCTGTCACTAAATCCATACCGGTCACCCAGCGCCTAAATACTAGGCCTCAAATTTATATCCCGCTGAATTTGAATACAATACATTGGGCCAAATAATATATTTGTTGTTGTGGTGAACCATAACAATGAGAAAAACATCTAGTAAGGGACGCGGACGTGGACATGGTCGTGGTGGTGTTAGTGGACCCTCTGGTGCTGGGAGAGGACGTGGCCGTTCTGCCACAGCCACACGTCCTAGTGTACCAACTACCTCAGGTCCCAGTAGCCACCAGAATTTACAGCGATATATGGTGGGGCCCAATGCCGTTCTAAGGATGGTAAGGCCTGAGCAGGTACAGGCATTAGTCAATTGGGTGGCCGACAGTGGATCCAGCACGTTCACATTATCTCCCACCCAGTCTTCTGCAGAAAGCGCACAGATGGCGCCTGAAAACCAACCCCATCAGTCTGTCACATCACCCCCATGCATACCAGGGAAACTGTCTCAGCCTCAAGTTATGCAGCAGTCTCTTATGCTGTTTGAAGACTCCGCTGGCAGGGTTTCCCAAGGGCATCCACCTAGCCCTTCCCCAGCGGTGAAAGACATAGAATGCACTGACGCACAACCACTTATGTTTCCTGATGATGAGGACATGGGAATACCACCTCAGCATGTCTCTGATGATGACGAAACACAGGTGCCAACTGCTGCGTCTTTCTGCAGTGTGCAGACTGAACAGGAGGTCAGGGATCAAGACTGGGTGGAAGACGATGCAGGGGACGATGAGGTCCTAGACCCCACATGGAATGAAGGTCGTGCCACTGACTTTCACAGTTCGGAGGAAGAGGCAGTGGTGAGACCGAGCCAACAGCGTAGCAAAAGAGGGAGCAGTGGGCAAAAGCAGAACACCCGCCGCCAAGAGACTCCGCCTGCTACTGACCGCCGCCATCTGGGACCGAGCACCCCAAAGGCAGCTTCAAGGAGTTCCCTGGCATGGCACTTCTTCAAACAATGTGCTGACGACAAGACCCGAGTGGTTTGCACGCTGTGCCATCAGAGCCTGAAGCGAGGCATTAACGTTCTGAACCTGAGCACAACCTGCATGACCAGGCACCTGCATGCAAAGCATGAACTGCAGTGGAGTAAACACCTTAAAACCAAGGAAGTCACTCAGGCTCCCCCTGCTACCTCTTCTGCTGCTGCCGCCTCGGCCTATTCTGCTGCTGCCGCCTCGGCCTCTTCCTCCGCCTCTGGAGGAACGTTGGCACCTGCCGCCCAGCAAACAGGGGATGTACCACCAACACCACCACCACCACCTCCGTCACCAAGCGTCTCAACCATGTCACACGCCAGCGTTCAGCTCTCCATCTCACAAACATTTGATAGAAAGCGTAAATTCCCACCTAGCCACCCTCGATCCCTGGCCCTGAATGCCAGCATTTCTAAACTACTGGCCTATGAAATGCTGTCATTTAGGCTGGTGGACACAGACAGCTTCAAACAGCTCATGTCGCTTGCTGTCCCACAGTATGTTGTTCCCAGCCGGCACTACTTCTCCAAGAGAGCCGTGCCTTCCCTGCACAACCAAGTATCCGATAAAATCAAGTGTGCACTGCGCAACGCCATCTGTGGCAAGGTCCACCTAACCACAGATACGTGGACCAGTAAGCACGGCCAGGGACGCTATATCTCCCTAACTGCACACTGGGTAAATGTAGTGGCAGCTGGGCCCCAGGCGGAGAGCTGTTTGGCGCACGTCCTTCCGCCGCCAAGGATCGCAGGGCAACATTCTTTGCCTCCTGTTGCCACCTCCTCCTTCTCGGCTTCCTCCTCCTCTTCTTCCACCTGCTCATCCAGTCAGCCACACACCTTCACCACCAACTTCAGCACAGCCCGGGGTAAACGTCAGCAGGCCATTCTGAAACTCATATGTTTGGGGGACAGGCCCCACACCGCACAGGAGTTGTGGCGGGGTATAGAACAACAGACCGACGAGTGGTTGCTGCCGGTGAGCCTCAAGCCCGGCCTGGTGGTGTGTGATAATGGGCGAAATCTCGTTGCAGCTCTGGGACTAGCCAATTTGACGCACATCCCTTGCTTGGCGCATGTGCTGAATTTGGTGGTGCAGAAGTTCATTCACAACTACCCCGACATGTCAGAGCTGCTGCATAAAGTGCGGGCCGTCTGTTCGCGCTTCCGGCGTTCACATCCTGCTGCTGCTCGCCTGTCTGCGCTACAGCGTAACTTCGGCCTTCCCGCTCACCGCCTCATATGCGACGTGCCCACCAGGTGGAACTCCACCTTGCACATGCTGGACAGACTGTGCGAGCAGCAGCAGGCCATAGTGGAGTTTCAGCTGCAGCACGCACGGGTCAGTCGCACTACAGAACAGCACCACTTCACCACCAATGACTGGGCCTCCATGCGAGACCTGTGTGCCCTGTTGCGCTGTTTCGAGTACTCCACCAACATGGCCAGTGGCGATGACACCGTTATCAGCAGTTACAATACCACTTCTATGTCTCCTTGAGAAAACACTTAGGGCGATGATGGAAGAGGAGGTGGCCCAGGAGGAGGAGGAGGAGGAGGAGGAAGAGGGGTCATTTTTAGCACTTTCAGGCCAGTCTCTTCGAAGTGACTCAGAGGGAGGTTTTTGGCAACAGCAGAGGCCAGGTACAAATGTGGCCAGCCAGGGCCCACTACTGGAGGACGAGGAGGACGAGGATGAGGAGGAGGTGGAGGAGGATGAGGATGAAGCATGGTCACAGCGGGGTGGCACCCAACGCAGCTCGGGTCCATCACTGGTGCGTGGCTGGGGGGAAAGGCAGGACGATGACGATACGCCTCCCACAGAGGACAGCTTGTCCTTACCCCTGGGCAGCCTGGCACACATGAGCGACTACATGCTGCAGTGCCTGCGCAACGACAGCAGAGTTGCCCACATTTTAACCTGTGCGGACTACTGGGTTGCCACCCTGCTGGATCCACGCTACAAAGACAATGTGCCCACCTTACTTCCTGCACTGGAGCGTGATAGGAAGATGCGCGAGTACAAGCGCACGTTGGTAGACGCGCTACTGAGAGCATTCCCAAATGTCACAGGGGAACAAGTGGAAGCCCAAGGCCAAGGCAGAGGAGGAGCAAGAGGTCGCCAAGGCAGCTGTGTCACGGCCAGCTCCTCTGAGGGCAGGGTTAGCATGGCAGAGATGTGGAAAACTTTTGTCAACACGCCACAGCTAACTGCACCACCACCTGATACGCAACGTGTTAGCAGGAGGCAACATTTCACTAACATGGTGGAACAGTACGTGTGCACACCCCTCCACGTACTGACTGATGGTTCGGCCCCATTCAACTTCTGGGTCTCTAAATTGTCCACGTGGCCAGAGCTAGCCTTTTATGCCTTGGAGGTGCTGGCCTGCCCGGCAGCCAGCGTTTTGTCTGAACGTGTATTCAGCACGGCAGGGGGCGTCATTACAGACAAACGCAGCCGCCTGTCTACAGCCAATGTGGACAAGCTGACGTTCATAAAAATGAACCAGGCATGGATCCCACAGGACCTGTCCGTCCCTTGTCCAGATTAGACATTAACTACCTCCCCATAACCATATATTATTGGACTCCAGGGCACTTCCTCATTCAATCCTATTTTTATTTTCATTTTACCATTATATTGCGAGGCTACCCAAAGTTGAATGAACCTCTCCTCTGCCTGTGTGCTAGGCCTAAATATATGCCAATGGACTGTTGCAGTGGTGGGTGACGTGAAGCCTCATTCTCTGCTATGACATGCAGACTAATTCTCTGCTGACATGAAGACAGATTCTCTGTTACGGGACCTCCCTCCTCTGCCTGGGTGCTGGGCCTAAATATATGCCAATGGACTGTTGCAGTGGTGGGTGACGTGAAGCCTGATTCTCTGCTATGACATGCAGACTAATTCTCTGCTGACATGAAGACAGATTCTCTGTTACGGGACCTCTCTCCTCTGCCTGTGTGTGTGCTGGGCCTAAATATATGCCAATGGACTGTTGCAGTGGTGGCTGACGTGAAGCCTCATTCTCTGCTATGACATGCAGACTAATTCTCTGCTGACATGAAGCCAGATTGTCTGTTACGGGACCTCTCTCCTCTGCCTGTGTGTGTGCTGGGCCTAAATATATGCCAATGGACTGTTGCAGTGGTGGCTGACGTGAAGCCTCATTCTCTGCTATGACATGCAGACTAATTCTCTGCTGACATGAAGACAGATTCTCTGTTACGGGACCTCTCTCCTCTGCCTGTGTGTGTGCTGGGCCTAAATATATGCCAATGGACTGTTGCAGTGGTGGGTGACGTGAAGCCTCATTCTCTGCTATGACATGCAGACTAATTCTCTGCTGACATGAAGCCAGATTGTCTGTTACGGGACCTCTCTCCTCTGCCTGTGTGTGTGCTGGGCCTAAATATATGCCAATGGACTGTTGCAGTGGTGGCTGACGTGAAGCCTCATTCTCTGCTATGACATGCAGACTAATTCTCTGCTGACATGAAGACAGATTCTCTGTTACGGGACCTCCCTCCTCTGCCTGGGTGCTGGGCCTAAATATATGCCAATGGACTGTTGCAGTGGTGGCTGACGTGAAGCCTCATTCTCTGCTATGACATGCAGACTAATTCTCTGCTGACATGAAGACAGATTCTCTGTTACGGGACCTCCCTCCTCTGCCTGGGTGCTGGGCCTAAATATATGCCAATGGACTGTTGCAGTGGTGGCTGACGTGAAGCCTCATTCTCTGCTATGACATGCAGACTGATTCTCTGCTGACATGAAGACAGATTCTCTGTTACGGGACCTCCCTCCTCTGCCTGGGTGCTGGGCCTAAATATATGCCAATGGACTGTTGCAGTGGTGGCTGACGTGAAGCCTCATTCTCTGCTATGACATGCAGACTGATTCTCTGCTGACATGAAGCCAGATTGTCTGTTACGGGACCTCTCTCCTCTGCCTGTGTGCTAGGCCTAAATATATGCCAATGGACTGTTGCAGTGGTGGCTGACGTGAAGCCTCATTCTCTGCTATGACATGCAGACTGATTATCTGCTGACATGAAGCCAGATCGTCTGTTACGGGACCTCTCTGCTCTGCCTGTGTGCTAGGCCTAAATATATGCCAATGGACTGTTGCAGTGGTGGGTGACGTGAAGCCTCATTCTCTGCTATGACATGCAGACTGATTCTCTGCTGTCATGAAGCCAGATTGTCTGTTACGGGACCTCTCTGCTCTGCCTGTGTGCTAGGCCTAAATATATGCCAATGGACTGTTGCAGTGGTGGGTGACGTGAAGCCTCATTCTCTGCTATGACATGCAGACTGATTCTCTGCTGACATGAAGCCAGATTGTCTGTTACGGGACCTCTCTCCTCTGCCTGTGTGCTAGGCCTAAATATATGCCAATGGACTGTTGCAGTGGTGGCTGACGTGAAGCCTCATTCTCTGCTATGACATGCAGACTAATTCTCTGCTGACATGAAGCCAGATTGTCTGTTACGGGACCTCTCTCCTCTGCCTGGGTGCTGGGCCTAAATTTATGACAATGGACTGTTGCAGTGGTGGCTGACGTGAAGCCTCATTCTCTGCTATGACATGCAGACTAATTCTCTGCTGACATGAAGACAGATTCTCTGTTACGGGACCTCCCTCCTCTGCCTGGGTGCTGGGCCTAAATATATGCCAATGGACTGTTGCAGTGGTGGGTGACGTGAAGCCTCATTCTCTGCTATGACATGCAGACTGATTCTCTGCTGACATGAAGCCAGATTGTCTGTTACGGGACCTCCCTCCTCTGCCTGGGTGCTGGGCCTAAATATATGCCAATGGACTGTTGCAGTGGTGGCTGACGTGAAGCCTCATTCTCTGCTATGACATGCAGACTGATTCTCTGCTGACATGAAGCCAGATTGTCTGTTACGGGACCTCTCTCCTCTGCCTGTGTGCTAGGCCTAAATATATGCCAATGGACTGTTGCAGTGGTGGCTGACGTGAAGCCTCATTCTCTGCTATGACATGCAGACTGATTCTCTGCTGACATGAAGCCAGATCGTCTGTTACGGGACCTCTCTGCTCTGCCTGTGTGCTAGGCCTAAATATATGCCAATGGACTGTTGCAGTGGTGGGTGACGTGAAGCCTCATTCTCTGCTATGACATGCAGACTGATTCTCTGCTGTCATGAAGCCAGATTGTCTGTTACGGGACCTCTCTGCTCTGCCTGTGTGCTAGGCCTAAATATATGCCAATGGACTGTTGCAGTGGTGGGTGACGTGAAGCCTCATTCTCTGCTATGACATGCAGACTGATTCTCTGCTGACATGAAGCCAGATTGTCTGTTACGGGACCTCTCTCCTCTGCCTGTGTGCTAGGCCTAAATATATGCCAATGGACTGTTGCAGTGGTGGCTGACGTGAAGCCTCATTCTCTGCTATGACATGCAGACTAATTCTCTGCTGACATGAAGCCAGATTGTCTGTTACGGGACCTCTCTCCTCTGCCTGGGTGCTGGGCCTAAATTTATGACAATGGACTGTTGCAGTGGTGGCTGACGTGAAGCCTGATTCTCTGCTATGACATGCAGACTGATTCTCTGCTGACATGAAGCCAGATCCTCTGTTACAGGACCTCTCTCCTCTGCCTGTGTGTGTGCTGGGCCTAAATATATGCCAATGGACTGTTGCAGTGGTGGCTGACGTGAAGCCTCATTCTCTGCTATGACATGCAGACTGATTCTCTGCTGACATGAAGCCAGATTCTCTGTTACGGGACCTCTCTCCTCTGCCTGTGTGTGTGCTGGGCCTAAATATATGCCAATGGACTGTTGCAGTGGTGGCTGACGTGAAGCCTCATTCTCTGCTATGACATGCAGACTAATTCTCTGCTGACATGAAGACAGATTCTCTGTTACGGGACCTCCCTCCTCTGCCTGGGTGCTGGGCCTAAATATATGCCAATGGACTGTTGCAGTGGTGGCTGACGTGAAGCCTCATTCTCTGCTATGACATGCAGACTAATTCTCTGCTGACATGAAGACAGATTCTCTGTTACGGGACCTCTCTCCTCTGCCTGGGTGCCGGGGCCTAAATATCTGAGAATGGACTGTTCCAGTGGTGGGTGACGGGAAGCCAGATTCTCTGCTATGGAACCTCTCTCCAATTGATTTTGGTTAATTTTTATTTATTAAATTTTTATTTTAATTCATTTCCCTATCCACATTTGTTTGCAGGGGATTTACCTACATGTTGCTGCCTTTTGCAGCCCTCTAGCTCTTTCCTGGGCTGTTTTACAGCCTTTTTAGTGCCGAAAAGTTCGGGTCCCCATTGACTTCAATGGGGTTCGGGTTCGGGACGAAGTTCGGATCGGGTTCGGATCCCGAACCCGAACATTTCCGGGATGTTCGGCCGAACTTCTCGAACCCGAACATCCAGGTGTTCGCTCAACTCTACTCCCAAACCCTTATCTGGGAAGAGAGGCCAACATTGACTCCTTCCTAGGCACTCTTAGCCTACCGTCTTTAACCCCTTTACAATGAGAAATCCTGATTAAACCATTCACCTCCTTAGAACTAACAACAGCCATTAAGTCAACCCCTAAGGAAAAATGCCCAGGCCCTTACGGACTCCCCATATCTTACTACTCGGTCTTTAGGGATACCCTAATCCCCTTCTTGCTCCCAATTTGTAATCTTGCATTGTCCAACCACCCACTTACATCACACATTACAAAAGCCACTATCACAATTATTCCCAAAGAAAGCAAAGATCCCAATGGCTGTTCCCTACTTAATGTTGATCTCAAACTATTAGCCAAAATGCTAGCCACTAGATTACAAAATATGCTACCTAACTTAATCTATCCAGACCAGGTGGGATTTCTCAAAGGACGTGAGGGGAAGGATAACACCACCAAGATATTAAACGCCCTATACCATGCTTCACATAAATCCACCCCTCTAGTCCTGATTGGCACGGATGCTGAAAAAAGCATTTGATAGAGTTGATTGGACATACATTAGATTGACTCTCTCTAAATTTAAAATACCAGACCCTTACATTAATGCTGCGTTCTCTATGTACTCTTGCTCTTCGGCGTCCGTGTCAATTACCAGGATACTATCCTCCCATTTCCCAATTAGAAACGGAACGAGACAGGGCTTCCCACTCTCACCTCTCCTATTTGTCTTGGTGATGGAAACACTCCTAGAAGCCCTTAGACAAGACAACAAGATCAGAGGTCTAATGGTCGAGGGCTGTGAATTTAAATTAGCGGCTTTTGCCGATGACTTACAGATCCTTACTACAAATCCACGCAAATCCATGCCTTTAATATTATCAAAGCTTAACCACTTTGGATCCCTATCCAATTTCAAAGTCAATCCCTCCAAGTCCCAAATACTCCATGTTGGCCTCTCTCGCCCTACTCTTTCATCCCTCCAGACAAATTCTCCCTTTAATTGGCAAACCCAACAATTTACATACCTGGGTGTGAAGCTTCCCCCCCACCTATCAGATCTATTCAAGCTGAACTATAAACTTTTGCTACTATCTATACTTGCCCAGCTGAACTCATTGGACTTTCCCTATCTCTCCTGGTTCGGGAGAAAGAATATCCTCATGTCCTTGGTGATACCGAGACTCACATACCTGATGCAAGTACTCCCCATTGAGATCCCCAAATCTTACTTAATTTCCGTAAACAAACATTGTAACGGATCTCCTGGCACCCCGACTGGGTACCTCCGTCGATGGATGCTCCTAGTGCTTCCCGAGGACTCCAAGCACTCCACTTGACAATGTAAGCACTGCAGATCCCATGAACCGCTGAAGCTTGGTTGAGGTCTCACCGTCTCCTACCCACCCTGGACCTACAACAAGGCTCCAATCGGTGAACCTCTCCTAAATCCAGAGAGCAGGAACAGCTCTTACAAGAGCTAGGAGTTATAGCCAGGGGAGTATACAGCATATAGCAATCCCCATACAGATGAGACGAGGCTCTATGTTGAATGTAAAACAGGGACTCTTTATTGAACACACAGCATTGACTTATATACGGTACACATGACATACTTAGGACATGACATAGCAGCCAATCCTGTACAGTTAAAACACAAAACTAACCCTATTTAACAAACACAATGGCATTGCCTGTGATGCAATTAACAAACACACTGGCATTGTCTTTGACGCAATCAACAATGAACATGCAAACAGATATCTTCACCCCCTCCATAATGAATAAATGGGAAGAAGAGACACATGTGATGGGATTATCTCCTGAGTGTATCATAGGATTCGGCTGCTATTATAATCAACTATCTTAATCCCATCACTAACACAATCATTGGGAGTCTCAGTGCAGAGTCAACCCTTTTTGTGTTGCTGAATCCACACCATGCCTTTTTAATGGGCAATAGGAAATATGTGGCATAATTTACACACATAAATCAGGGTTCATAGTTCCTTGTAACCCCAAAAGGTCTGAGGGGGTCTCCATAGTTCACGGTCCATAGTCTGTAGGAAGGAGGCTAGCCCTCAGGCTTCTCCAGCAGCCCCAGAGACGGTTCAGTCCATCACATTTCTTCCCTCCCAACAGTAGACTAACCAGGTACCTGACCTCCTGTTGAACTCTGGGGCCTGGCTCTGTTCTGTATGTCCCCAGCTGTCGAGTGAGCATCTGCCACTCCTTGCTTCATTGTTGTTCTCTAGCTTGGATCTGTAGGTACTTGGTGGGCTGAGGCCGACTGCGCTCTGCCCAGATGCCAGTTCTTCTGCTGGGGTAGCCAGTGGGGAGTCAGGCTCTGGACAAGAGGATAGGGGAGGGCAGAGGCCGACTGCGCTCTGACCAGATGCCAGCTCTTCTGCTGGGGTAGCCTGTGGGGAGTCAGCCTCTGGACAAGAGGATAGGGGAGGGTAGAGGCCGACTGCGCTCTGCCCAGATGCCAGCACTTCCACTGCGGTAGCCAGTGGTGAGTCAGGCTCTGGACAAGAGGATAGGGGAGGGCAGAGGCCAACTGCACTCTGCCCAGATGCCAGCTCTTCCGCTGGGGTAGCCTGTGGGGAGTCATTCTCTGGAGAAGAGGATAGGGGAGGGCAGAGGCGAACTGCGCTCTGCCCAGATGCCAGCTCTTCCGCTGGGATGTGGTCAGGGAATCCTGCCCCCAGGACCTTGTTGTGGATGAGCTGTGGAGAGGAGGGATCGCTTACCTCCTCCTCCTGGCATTCATGCGGGGTTGGTGGAAGATCCTTACCGGCCATCCAGCATCCCTGTAGGCCTGGTGCAGAGACTGTGGTCCCATCTGCACCATCGGAGTTAGGGGTGCTGTCCCCCTGTGGTTGGGGAGAGACACCGGTTGTCTCCTCTCCCTTCAAGGTACACTGCTGCTGGGGAATGGAGACGATGCTCTCCTCTCCCTGCAAAACATACTGCCTCTGGGGAGCAGGACCGACTGTCCCTACTCTATGAAACTCCAGCTGTCGTTGGGGATCTGGGCCGACTGCCCAGCATCTCTGTAGGGCCGGTGGAGAGATATCGGTCCCATCTCCACCTGCCATATGGGGTTCCCCCCAGGACCTGTCTATGAGGTCCCCTACCTCTGTAGCTGGTACTGAAGCAGGGAAAACTTCAGTCGGGTCTTCCCAGTAAACCTCCACAATTTCCTCCCAGCTGAAGGGCTCTGGACCTGGGTCTGACACTCTGCTCTCTTGCTGAGCCCTATCACTGGAGTGGAACAGCTGCTGGTAGTCCTGTTCTAGCTCCATATCCCGGGTCACCAGGTGGACCAGGTCTTGCTCAATTTTGTGAGTGTCGTCCCAGTCATACCTGCTCTCCCGCCACTCAAAGAGGTCCCTGAACCGGGCTTGTGTAGGGCTCCTAAACTCCAGCTCTGAAAAAGTCTCCCATAACAAGCCAGGACCATTAAACTCCTCTCCCTCTGGCTTGTCATGCTCAGCTGTCCTGGGTAGGTACTGTGCCCCATACCACCAGAGCGGCTGGTAGACATCTTCCAGCCACAGCTCCTGCCATGCTAGGTGTTCCAATTCCTTTACCCATTCCTCCCGGGGCTCCTCTCCCAGGAAGGGCATCTGCAGGGCAACTCGCTTCTGCAACCGCTGGTCTTCCGTGGGGAGATTCTCTTCCCGCAGATACTCCACAATACCCAGTGCCTAGTACCAGATGCCTTTGCGGGCTGTATCTCGGTCATCCATGACACCCTCATCGCACTCCACTGCTGTTTCCATTCTGCTATAGCCAGGGGCGCTGTACGGATACTAGCGTTGCCCTCAATATGTTCCACGAATGTTGTCTCCTCGCACTAGGACGCCATCCCACTGCTTGCCACCAATGTAGCGGATCTCCTGGCACCCCGACCAGGTACCTCCGTCGATGGATGCTCCTATCGCTTCCTGAGGACTCCAAGCACTCCACGTGACACCATAACCACCACAAACCCCATGAACTGCCGAAGCTTGGTTGAGGTCTCGCCATCTCCTACCCACCCTGGACCTATGACAAGGCTCCAGGCTCCAGTGGGTGAACCTCTCCTAAATCCAGAGAGCAGGAACAGCTCTTACAAGAGCTAGGAGTTATAGCCAGGGGAGTATAGCAAATCTTCAGCGTATAGCAATCCCCAGTGTCAATCAGTTACCCAAACACCAGCCTCAACATGATGAAGGGTAAAACAGGAACTCTTTATTGAACACACAGCATTGACTTATATACACATGACATACTGAGGACATGACATAGCAGCCAATCCTGTACAGTTTAAACACAAAACTAACCCTATTCAACAAACACAATGGCATTGTCTGTGACGCAATTAACAAACACACTGGCATTGTCTTTGACACAATCAACCATGAACATGCAAACAGATATCTTTACCCCCTCCATAATGAATGAATGGGAAGAGGAGACACATGTGATGGGATTATCTCCTGAGTGTATCATAAGAGTTGGCTGCTATTATAATCTTAATCCCATCACTAACACAATCAGTGGGAGATATAAACAGATAAGACATGTTTAAATAATCCTAGTGCCTCTGATGTTTGCTGGAGATGTCACAAAGATAGAGGCTCCTTTAGCCACATCTGGTGGTCTTGTGAGCTAATCAAACCCTGGTGGCTCAACATAATGAAACTAAGCAATCAGATCTGCCAGACTTCCTTCCCCTGCACCCCCGAATTAACTTTATTATCCCTGGGAATTGGGGGAGTGGGCCTTCATAGATCATCACTCTTCTCCCTTATGATAGCAGCTGCCAGATTACTCCTTCCGAATCATTGGCTGTCCCCCGAGATTCCCAGTGTGGAACATTGGGTTAACAAAGTTGACCAGATCTACAGGCTAGAAGAAATTTCTCACTGGGAGTCACGCTCTAGATCCACCTTTCTCCAGATTTGGACTCCCTGGAGGATCTACAGAAGATTCTCTTAGCACTTACCCCTTACTAGTAATGTAACCCACAATCCAAAATTAAGATGTTCGTGCACTAGAAAATCCCTAACTCATAACACATTATCTGTGCCTAGGTATTCATGTCATACTGTTATCTTAAACCAGTACAATTGTTTAACCCTGTTTGTTACCTGTCCTGACTGGGCCTTGCCGGCCACGTTTAGTACATGCTCGTCCTATTTGTGACGAGCATGTACTAATTTTAATATTACACCTGTGATATTATTATATAAAGTCCTTGGCAGTTTACAAACATATGAAAAAACAATAAAAATGGTCAATTTAAAAAAATAAATAAATAGCGCCGACGCGTATCGCCGGCAAAGTCTGGCTTCTTCAGGGGTGAGTGTCCCATGTGCCCCAATATGTTATATATATACTATGCTGATTATTATTAATTAATAGTAAACCAGAGTTAAGTTCCGCCTGTTTTGTATCTGAGAACCAGGGGAAGTGGTCTTCCTTTTTGTCTTTGGCAGAGTTTGCCATAAACAATTGTAGTCAGGAGTCCACTGGTGAGTCACCATTTTTTTGGGTCTATGGATTTCACCCGCAGTTTGGAACATTTTCTGGTTCTAATACTTCTGGTATCCCTGAGGAAGAACGTTTTTCGTCATCATTGTCATCAATATGGCAAAAAATTCTAAAGAACTTGGCTGTGGCTGACAGGAAACATATAATTGGTCCGGACCTAAGTGTGGGTGATTCTGTGTGGCTGTCCACAAGAAACATTAAGTTGAAGGTACCTTCCTAGAAGTTGGGTCCAAGGTTTATCGGCCTATATAAGATCACGGCCATTATTCATCCTGTGTTCCACAGGTCTTTGTTGAAAAAATACGTGGAACCTTTACAGCCATCTTTCTTGCCTCCCGCTCCAGTCATGGTGGACAGTAATTTGGAATTCAAGATAGTGAAAATAGTTGTCTCTCGAGTTCTCCATGGATCCCTTCAATATCTAGTCCACTGGAATGGTTATGGACCAGAGGAGAGGATGTGGGTGCCGGCATCTGACGTTAATACCAATTGTTTAGTGAATGCCTTTCATAGATCTCACCCGGATAAGGTCGGTCCTGGGTGCCCGGAGGTCACCCTAGAAGGGGGCGGGTACTGTCACGGACATTCCCTTGGCAGATACTAGGAGATCGGAGAGACTGGCAACTCGTGGGTTAAATTGACAAGTTCACTGTGGATCTTATTGTGTCTGTGTTTTGGTGAATGCCAAACCCCTTGCTTCAGGTGTTGTTTGTTGGTAAACTACCGTACCTTTCCCATTTGTAGCAGCTTCTTACTCTTCGAGGTGCGGTTTAAAGATTTTCTTCCTGCTTTCTAATTAGCTGGTTGGTTGTACTCTGTGGTGCTTCTGGAGTTGCCAGTTTTCTACTTTCAGATAAGTCTTGTCTGTTCCTTTTGTTTTGTGTTTGTTATATTACCTGTTGTTTGTATCTGGGCCAGAGACAGAGACTTCCATTTATCCATCTGGGGAGAAATGGGTTGTCTCTGGTCCTAACCTCATTCCAGGGCCTTATAGGGATATAAGGGCCTAGGTATACAGCATATAAATATTCCTACCTTCAAGGTCTATTCATATTGATAGGGAGTTAGGGCTCGGATTAGGGTTGTTTAGGAGGTGACCTGTTTCATCCCTAGTTTCCAGGCCCAGTTACTGTGCCCCTTACCTCCTGTGTTTAGTGTGGAGTTTTTCCCCCACACTGATCGTGACACCTATACTGGCCGACAGTTACATATTTATCCTGTGACCGCCTAATGCACCTCCAGCCAAAGAATACAAAGTTCTTTGCTGTCAGATGAATGCCTATTGCCTAATTTTTTGGACCTGTACTTGCCGAGAGTTACATATTTATCCTGTGACATGCCTAATGCACCTCCAGCCACATAATCCAAAGTTCTTTGCTGTCAGGTGAATGTTTTTTGGCAAATTTTTTGGGCCTATACTGGCCGACAGTTGCATATTTATCCTGTGACCGCCGAGTGCACCTCCTCATACATAAAACCGATAGGAAATAAAAAAATTTCTAGGCTCCAGCAGGGCACATTTTTGAGAGTTTCACTTTAAGACACATATTAATGGCCCCTGATTAAAATACATCTTTTTTGTGGGAGTTTTTGCCAATGATCCCCCTCTGGTATATCACTGTCCATGTTGTGGGACTATTTGTGCCCTTCTAGTAATTGTTTGCTGGCTGCAAATATGACCTGAAGGTTTTTCAGGTTCGCCTGCCATTAAAGTGAATAGAGCCCGCTGCGAACACATGGTTCGAAAACATTTGATCACTAACTGTGAAGGCTTCCAAGTGCCCACACCTTAAACGCTTGTTGATTGGCTGCACTTCAGACTTTCAACAAGCTTTATTTCAAAATCTGAGTTCGGATTCAGTACACAGACACCAAAATGTCTGATACGGTCCTGAACGTGGCGATCTGTGTTCGCTTATCACTTCTTATAACTGCAATGTTAATGGTGTACTTTTTTATATTGCTTATTTTATAATAATTTTCCATAAGAACTTTGCACTCGGTGTATGGTCTGGAGCCTAGGTCCTTTTTTTCTTCTTGAGCTCTGCCTTTATAAATAAAGAATTTAAAAAGTTACTCCACCTGACTCTAATAACTGACTCTGACTACCTCAAACTTATTATGATATCTGACTATGACATCTGAGGATGTTCTAATATGAACACTGTATTCCTGTTCTTTGGCGCAGTGATGGCGTTCAGCATTCAAATTCCAATTAAACTATCCATTCTTGGAAAAATATTTGCCTTTCATATATCCAATGGAGATATCATTTGCATCTCAGATACACAGTATAGTCTGTCTCAGAAAGGTTTGTGCAGACCAGAAACGTTTGCTCATCGAGCTGCTTATTGCCTTCTCTACAATTTCGTAATATTGATACCAATATGACAACAATTTTGTTCACTAGATTGGTTGTAAATTTTATTTCTCTTTTGATAACATTCCCTGGATACACGTTCATATTAGTTGTCAATATTCTGGACTGGATGAAGAACAAAAGGCTGGATATAAGTGATCAACTCATCTCTGGGATTTCTCTATGTATCCTTGTTCACAGGCTGCAATATACAATCTTAAGCTACATAGAATTCGTATATGACTATTATACATTTAGAAAATATATGCACTGGTATACCCTTTTCTATTTTTCTCTAATATTCTGCACTTTGCTGTTCTCCACATGGCTCGCCATTCATTTTTGCCTGAAGATTGTGAACATCAACCACAAAGTCTACATTTACATTCAGCGCAGGTTCTCCAAGATGTTCCCATGGATCCTCCTTCCATCCATCTTTGCTTCAGTTACTCTAAGTGCTCCTATTGCCCTGAGATTCACACAAGAACAAATTCTAAACTCTACCCAGACTGCACAGAATCGAGGCCATATATTCTTAGAATTTCTTCCGTATGTTGTGTTTTCTTTTTTGTGTTTTTTACTGTTTTTCAGTTCGGCTCTGAATATCATTTTATCTCTGCAAAGACATATTAAACACATAATGATAACACCATAGCATTAAGATCTGAGATAGTAAAAGCTCATGTCACTGCCGTGAGGACCGTTGTCTCCTTACTTACTTTTAATCTCTTCTATTTTGCTTTACTGCTCATTTTAATCGTAGCACATTTATATCAATTTAAGACACTATTTATCTCTTACCTTTATTCATTATGTCATATTTGTGGCGTACCGATATTAATACAAGGAAGCAGCAAGCTACGGAAAAAGTTACATGCTGTTTGGATCTGTTTTTCTTCCTTAGACAAGACTTAGAGTAAAAGCTTTGCTGTATAATAAGTCAACTCAATGCAGAAATTCAATTTGCTGCATTGAAGGGGTTTTCCCGAGATTTATTTACTGATGACCTATCCTCTTGGCCGGTTGCTGTTCACCCAGTGCTAGTTCTCCCCATGCACCAAGCACTTTATGTTCTGCAATAAATGAAAGAAGATCGCTGAGTTCCGTGTATCTTTTTTTTCATTCTTATACTTATACCTCGTCACTGTTGTTGGTCCACCATTGGTCCACCTATGTCCGCATGACTGGTGATAGAGGGGAAGTGCTGACCGTGTATGCTCTTACAACTGGTACAATCTGGATAGGTGATTAGTATATGATCAGTGGAGGTCTGACACCCGGGACCCCTCGCCAAGGCTAAGTGACGACCCTTTCACCTGTCTCCTGGCCTAGACGCAGCTCAGCCCCATAGAAGTAGATGGGGCTGAGCGCGATATCAAGCATAGCCGCTATACAATATAAGGGACTGTGCTTGGTATATTGTGAGAAGGCAGCAGCACTCACAGGAGCACCGGTACCTTCTCAAACAGCTGACCGCGTGGGGGGGGGGGGGCCTGGGTGTTGGTGTCAGACCCCCATTGATCACATACTCATGACCTATCCTGAGGATAGGACATCAGTATTTAAATCTCGGAAAACTCACCTTCTAGGTTTTTTTTACACCTTGTTGTCTTCCAGTACAGTCCTGCAATGAGTAGGACATCTAGCTCTCAGATATGTAAACCTTCATAAAACAGCTCCATAAATACAAATTATTTGTTTCAGAAACATCTAAAACAAAAGGAAAGCTGGAAAATATATTACATTGTCAATTGTGATGAACCTCATACAGTTCATTAAAACAAACCTTCATTGACTATAAGGAGAAAATAGTGTATAGTTAAAACGCTGTGTAATAAAAAAAAAAAAAAATCTTGCATTTAGCCAGTTTAAAAAAAAATAAACAATTTTCTTCATACAAGAGAAGCTTCACTACAGCCTGTCCAGGACTTTTCATGCAGTTTAGATATATTTGATGTCATAGTTTAGCATTTTATTGACTGATATTCCAGTGTGAGAAACAGAATCACCTCAAACTGTAACATGCAGAGGGGGATTATTGCTTTAATGTTATATTTGTCATGTGAAAACTGATTGGATTGTTTCCTATAATATCTCGCCAACGCTTCAGTAGCCTGTTAGTAGCAGACATGTTGTCGCAGTGCAGTGCCCCGTGACACTTGTTGCCATGTCGGCTAGCTGCATGTACTCTTGTGTATTGGCTGCTTGGTGCTTGCTGGCTGCGGTGTTCTACCATGTGAACTGTATCCTGTGACTTGAATGCGCTCTGTTTTTACGTAGGGTTAATATTTCCCTGATCTGTGCGTCTGGATATCAGGTGGTCAAGTGTTGTAATCGCCCTGTTATTTAGACCTGTGAGCTGTGTGCCTGATTTAGTCTGTCTCCAGGAATCCTGAGTGTAGGGTGCATTCTACTGACCTGAGTGTTTGTGATTCATCCCTGACTTGAGTCATCATCCTGATATTTCATCCATGTCTTAGTCTGTCTGGGAGTTTGTACAATGTCGCCAGCTCCTAGTCTTTCTGGGAGTTTGTACTGTGTTACTTTGTTTTGTATTTTGTATATTCAATGTTCATGTCTGACCACCATGCATCCAGTTCGGCATGGGGTCCAAACATGTTACTATGTCTTCATGTTTCGTATGTTCACCTGTGACCCATAGGCACCGAGTTCCACATGGGGTCCAGGCATGTTTATATGTTGTCTGCCTGTGTACACCATACTCTGTCTCCATACCCGCATGGGTCCTGGCTTTGTCTGCATGTCTCTATGTTTGTCCTGTCTGTCAGTGAGTGCCATGTTCCTTGTATCCAGTTCTGCATGGGTTCCTGATGATGTGGCTTTTCTGGGTTCCTGTTACTTGGTCTGTGTCTGAACAGTGTCCTATGTTGCATGTTTGTTTGGGTTCCTGCTTGTTTTCCTGTGTTCCTGGTTTTATGTTTTGCCTGGACCGTTTGTGTCTTTCACCAGTGTCTGTTCCTTGCAGGTCAACTGCCAAATGACCAGGACCATTTAGCAGTTGCTCCGCTTACTCCCCTGCAATGAAGACCAGATCCATGTATAGGGGGTAAAGAATGAAAATCAGGGGAGCACCAGGATTATGCCCTTAGGGTTTGGCCCTAAGTTAAACTGGTCACTTGCCCCAGTGGTTCTACATCTGCCATTGTTTCCTAGTTGTTTGTCCAGGATTATTCCTATTGGTTGGGTCTGGTCATTTGTTTAAAAAAGCATTCCTTTTGACCTTCTCTGGATCTGTTAGTTTGTTTTCTGTAAGCTTGTGATATGTTAAGGGGTTCCTTTGACCCATGAGCATGACACATATTAAGTGAATAAAAATACTTAGGTTTAATTTTGTCATTGTTTCTTCTTTTTCTTGGGTTAACCCTGCACTGAGCTCATTGTGCTTTCTAATGATGCATTTCAATCTACCCTTAGAGCATGTCAACACCTTTATACTGCTCGTGAGGTAGACAATTGTCGGGAAGGAAGTGTTCCTTTCTAACAATCGCTTGCTCATCAGTGGAGGTAACTGCTGCATTTACAAATGTAGTACCCCAGAGTGGGGCACTACCATTTTGTCACCTGGCTATGGCTTCCTATGTCTAGAAATGTATCCCATCAGTATATTTATTGCAAGGTCTTCTCATTTAGTGTCTTAATATTGTTATGCAACAGTTGTGATGTACCTGGTTTTCCAGCAGCTGTCATGTGTTCTGACTGATTCCTTTAGAAAGAATGGAACTAACCATCTCATTCTGCCCCCCTTTGGGTAGAAGTGGGTTTTCCCATTTCCCACCAATGGAGGGGTTTTAAGGAAGTTAGAGGAGTTGAGTGAGAGGGTCCAAAAAGACCAGACATGGTGCAGTGAGGGAAGCGTTTTCCTCTCCTGCTGCTCAAGCTTTGAGAAAACATCTTGTAGAGCTTCACACTCCTGATATTAATAGGACTTTGTATCTAAGAGGGGGACAACAGGTCCAAGACACCCTACGCTGTTGGAGCCAATAACTAAAACTTTAAGGTAAAGATAGCATTACAGAGTATACAATCAAGACCATAATGCTGGAACTAAGAAAGAGAAATATCAAGTACCGTTCTGTTATTGCAAGTTTATTTCAAGTAAAGAAAAGTTAAACTTCACAACGTCTGGACTTCATTTTGTTCCTCGTTCCAACTCAATCTCCGTAATGAAGACTGACCCCCAAGAACTACAGCTTAAAGGTAGGAGCACCATAACACAAACATTAGGCCACAGTATACCACTTGCATCCTACACAACATCCCATGGAAGAGAAAGTGGAAGATGAGGAGCTGGAAGAGGATGAGAAGCAGGAGGAGGAGATATTGTTTGTGCAGGAAATTGAGGCTGATGATGACGAGAACAACACCAGCAGCAATGGTAAGCCATATGCTTACTTGCAGACGTAATGACAGGCTTATCCTTACCATTAAGCAATCTAATAAATACTGTATACTTTTTGACCCTCGCTGTCAAAGCAAAATGGGGAGTGTTTTCCTTTTGCCAAAAAGGAGGGCAAATTCCTTTACCACTAGGACACACTGTTGACACACCTTGCAGCAAGCAGAGGTGCCTGCCAACGACATGTCTGATCAGGAAGTCTCTCTCTCCTCCACCCACCAAGTCACTCACCTCATACCAGCAAGTGAAGCTGCAGCAGCCAGTTCAGTATTAACATAATTTAGCTATTTTTTAATGTGCTGCACCAGGCTGACTCAAATCAGCAAAAGTAGACGAACCCCCTGAATACCCAGTTTTAGTTCTACCTGGACTCTGGCCTTTTTATGGAGCATACTGTGTTCCCTAACCGCTCTGCTTGCCATCATGTTCTATATCATGTGGCTCTTGCTGCCACCATCATGCCACTGCTACTGTCCTCCTGCTTACCATCATGTTGCATACTGTATGGCTGTCTACCATCATATTCCATACCGTGTGTGTGCTGCTGCCACCACCACAGCTGCTACTCCCTGCTACTAATCTTCATACTCCCATTTTTATTACACAGTCAACATTATCACTATTACTAACCCAACAAAGCCACACACATCTGATTGCTGCTATGTCTGGTCCATGCAGTGTTGCTTCTGCTGGATCTACTATTATAGCCACTATTACACCTACACACCTTACCCTTTCCATATCCACACTGCACTACCGCAAATCCAAATAAATGGTAGACTTTTCCCAGGCTTGTTCAACTTTCGAACAAGCCACTGTTTCTTCTCAAAACACTTGAAGAGGGCATTGGCTATTTGCTCGGTCCTCCCCAATTGCCTAACCCCATACACCGGGCCCCTCCCCCCAACCCCAAGAAATAAACACACCACACCACTGCTTGGATTTAATCGGCCACAGCAGCCGTTTATTTAAATACATACAAATTAAATAACATAAGTTAACCAATGACGAGGGAGGTCCTAGAATCCCCAATAACTTTATGAAAATGGAACACCTACGTCACCATCTTACCCCCAGCCGTTGAACCCAGCTCGGAGGCAGCAACTGATGGCCACGTAATTAGTTCCTACCAGCTCCTCAATGAGAGTCCAGCCCCTCCCGCGGGGCCCTCCCATCCTCAGGTACCACCATATTCCTCCACTTCAAGGACCTCCCCCGCCTCCAACAACGCGCAGCTTGACCACCTCAACCCTGCGCGTCCCCCCACATACGTAACGCAATTTCCACACCACTCTGGAGCCCCAGAGACCACAGATCCGTCCCCACCGCATTTAGGTGCACGCCATCAGCCCTCCAAAATGCACCCTCCCCATTCTCCAGCACCTCATGCCGCACCACCACCCCGCCATTCCGTGCCATAAAACGGCCCACCGCCCTATTCACCTTGATCCGCGCCTTATTAAGCCTCTCCACCGACCTCGCGTCCCTCCAAACCTTCCGCGGAACAATGTCAGACCAGACCGTGATCACCCCCGGAAACAAAGCCCAAATCCTGAGCAAGTCGAACTTAATATCGCGAACCAACTCCCTAAAAGGCCGCTTACCCAAGTCGTTCCCCCCCACGTGCAAAACCAACACGTCCGGGGGCCGGTCCAACCGCACAAAATGATGCACCTCCCTCATAACCCCGCCCCACAACATACCTCTCACCCCCAACCACCGGACCGTAGCCAACTCCGGACTGAAACCCAACTGTCGCCCACTCGGCCGCACATCCGCTCTGATCGCACCCCAAAACACATAAGAGTGCCCCAAAATCCACACCAACGCCGCCGCCGTCCGACCTGCGAACACAAAAGAACAAAATTAACACCAAACCACCACCCCGATCCCATTACAACAAAGCAGGCCGCACATAGGATTTAAAACGCACCGACTCCCACCGCCCAATCCTCCTAATCACTTCCTCACTGGCGCCCAGCCTGGCGGCCTCAGTCGCCGCACCAATCCGGAACGAATGCCCAGAATAATCCTTGACCGGCACCCCCAACGCCCTCAAACACTTCCTAAAGACCGCCAGAAATTGAAACCTAGACAAAAAGGAACCATCCTCATGCCTAAGGAAAGGAACACCGTCCCTCCCCAGGCCCGCCCCATAAGACCGCACACACCGAACTGGGCACATCATACACCCTGGAACCGAAAACAACATGAAACGACGCCCCCTGCCCTCCTGATCCGTTTTCGACCTGCGAATCCGAACAGACAACCTGTCCCCCATCAACTCGATATCCTCACTCCTCAGCCCCCCCGCTCGACGAACACTGTCACACACTAATTCCCCCAAGCGAAAAGCGCCAAAAAACGCCAAAAAACGCCAACGCAAACGCAGCCCTAAACAGCCCCAACTCCCACCCGGAACTGCAAATCCCACTCAACTGTTCCCCCATCCGCCCCAACAACTCAAAAGACACCGGCCTCCGACAATCCGGCCCCCTGCACGCGCCCCTCCGCCAACCCTTCAAAACCTGCCGTACCAAAAACTCCTTCGTCAAATCCCGCAGCCCCCGCAGCCGGAAACCGAATGCAACCCCTGCAATAAAATGGTTCACTTTCGACACCGACCACCCCTCGCCCTTCAGCCGTCCCAACAATACCAACAACCTCACATCCCCATCACCGCCCCCAGCCCCCCAAGCCCCGTTCCAAGACTCCCAGATCGCCCACGCCTTACCATACTCCCTCCACGTACCCGGACTCAACGAATCCCTCAACATCCCCATCACTTCTCCTCCAAGATCCCCCACAGCCACGACGGACACTCCAGACCCGCCGCCTCCGCTTCTGGCGCTAGAAGCCGGAACCGCTCCCACTGTGAACGAGAAAGAGAATCCGCCACTGAATTAGACACACCAGCCACATGCTCCGCCACCACCCACACATTAATAGACAAGCAGCGCAACACAAAAAACTGCAACAGCCGCACCACCGGCGGAGAAGATGCGGACAAACTGTTGATAGCCTGAACCACCCCAAGATTGTCGCAATGAAAGCGCACCTTCCTGTTCCCCAATCTCTCCCCCCACAACACCACCGCCATCACAATGGGAAAAAGCTCTAACAAAGCCACATTCCTCACCCACCCCCGACTGACCCACGAATCCGGCCACACGCCCGCGCACCATTGACCCTGGCAATAAGCCCCGAAACCCACCCCCCCCGACGCGTCAGTATACAACTCCAACTCCACACTATCACACAAACCCTCCATGACCAACGACCTACCATTGTACTGACCTAAAAACTCCGCCCACACCCTCAAATCCCCTTTCAACTCCTTACGCAACCTGATAAAATGATGCGGCGCTGACACCCCTGCCGTAGCCGCGGCCAACCGTCTACAAAAAATCCTACCCATTGGCATAATTTGACAAGCGAAGTTCAATTTTCCCAACAATGACTGCAACGCCCGCAACCTAATCTTCTCCCCTCCTATGGCCCTGCCAATCTCCTGCCGCAAATCCTCCAACTTATCCTGGGGAAGTCTGCACTCCATCCGCTCTGTGTCTATAACAATCCCCAAAAAACACAATTCCGTCACCGGACCAACTGTCTTCTCCCGCGCCAACGGTACCCCAAAACGCGCAAAAACTGACTGCACCGTGTGCAGCAACAAAGAACACACCCGTGAATTCGCCGCCCCCAAACACAAAAAATCATCCAAGTAATGGATAACAGATGAACAACGGAAACCTCCACCACAACCCATTCCAGAAACGAGCTAAAAGTCTCAAAATATGCACATGAGAGAGAGCACCCCATCGGCAAGCACCTATCCACAAAATACTCCCCATCCCAAAAACAGCCCAACAAACCCATGCTCTCCACGTGCACCGGCAGCAAACGAAATGCCGCCTCCACATCAACCTTAGCCATCAACGTCCCCCGCCCCAACCGCCTCACCCATCTCACAGCCGCATCAAAGGACGTATAGACCACCGAACAAAGTTCAGGAGCTATACCATCATTGACCGACGCCCCTTTCGGGTAAGACAAGTGATAAATGAGCCGAAACTTATTCGGCTCCTTCTTCGGCACCACGCCCAGCGGAGACACCCTCAACCCCGGGATCGGCGGTTCCTTGAATGGACCCGCCATCCGCCCCAACTCCACCTCCTTCCACAACTTCTCCGTCACCACATCCGCATGATCAAGCGCGGACCTAAGATTCTTATGAACCATAGGCCCCGCCGTAACAACCGACGGAATCCGAAAACCAAAACTAAAACCATCCCCCAACAAAACAGCCGCAACCCGATCCGGGTACCTATCTAGGAACACCTGCATCTCTTCCAACCGCACCGGCGTCCGTCCCCTTTCCAGCACCATCCCCGCCCCTATTCCTGCCCCCTTTGAAGCAACGATTGGCGCCATGGGCCCCCCCACACCCCGTGCACTCGTGCTTAAATTTGCACTTGGCCCCAAATCTGCAATTTCCTTCGTTAAATAGGAAACACAACCCCTTTGCCGACGCCGCTGCCAAGGCACCCGGGGAAGACCCCCCGGACTCCCCCCGAAAGGACTGCCCAGTCCTGGGAGCCGCCGTCACCCTCAACCACAACCCAATGTCCTTATGATCCCATCGGATATCGGGCCTAACCGCCTTCCGCTGCAGGAACTGCTCATCATACCGGAGCCAACCCATACCCCCATAAACCCTATACGCCTCCCCAATCGCGTCCTGGTAGCAAAACAGCGCCGAACAACAATCCGGCGACCGCTCCCCAATGACACTCGCCAATATGGCAAACGCCTGCAACCAATTAGCAAAAGTACGCGGGATCAAACGATGCCGCCGCTTATCCTCATCCTCCTTCTTCCCCTCATCCTTCTTACCCCTATCCAACGGAAGCAGCGAGAATATCTCCACATACTCCCCCTTCCAAATCCTCTCCCTCACCTCCTGTTTCAAATGAGCCCCCAACGGCCCCTCAAAGCAGACGTACACCTCCCCGCGCGCCCTATCATCCAACCTCTGCACTTCCTCCTCACCCCCCGCCTGCGTTTCCACTGACACCGACCCCCCCACAACCCCCGGCGACCCTGCCACGGCCCCCGGTATCACCCCCCACCCCGGCAACGGAGACCCCGCACCCGCTCCCATACCCGATAACCATCCCGCCAGCCCCCCCAACAACTGCCCCAAACCCCTACCAAACTCCCCCATGGACCCCCCCCCCCCAGCAACCGGGAAACCCTGCGCTAACATGGAGCCCCACGCAATCTCACCAGGCACCGCGGGCGCTGTGACTCCCGCTGCCGCAGATCCTGACTCCCGCCGACCGGACACTCCACCGTCCTGGATCCTGGACGTCGACGGCTGTTCATCCCGGACCTCCTGCACGACCCTCTGCACAACACTGGACGGGCCCCGGGCGAAGACCTCGGCGCCCCCCACGGCAAGGGGATCTTCATCCGCGCTGCTCCCATCTTCTCTGGACCTGCGCCGGCATCCGTCACCACCCAGCGCAGCCCGAGGAACCACGACGTCGTCCAGAAGCCGAGCGGACCGCCCGCTTAAGGAGGGACAGGGCCGGTCCGCCGTTCCCGGTCCGGAATCCATCAGCACCGCCGCAGGGAGAGGGGGAAGGGGCGTCCCACTCCGCTCAGGGCCCCGCCGCGTGACGGGATTCCTTCCACGGCGTGAGCGACTCGCAGAAGGCCGAGCGGCCGCTCTCCGCCGTGAAGGGTCCACAGAGGGGCTCCCTACTCGGCGCCGGGCCCGTGGGGTGACTTCAGGGCTTAGGCGCGCCGGCGGAACCCCACGCCGCGGCCGGGCAGCCCGAACTGTAGGGGAAATCTCCGGAGCAGGGGACACCAGACAGGCACCCACCTGCTCCTGCAGCCAGCCAGGCCCCCGCACCTCCGCCTCACGCCGCAACCGCTCCAGCATGGCATCCACCGATAATACAGGCGCCGACATCTTGCGTCCGTTTCGCTCCCCTGGCCGCACTGCACTGCTCCGCCCACTTCCTCCTTCCCTGCTCCTGCCGCGCCCCTCGCTGCCTCGGCAACTCGCGCCTCAGCTGGATGCCGCCCCCCGCACCTCTTAACCCTTACCTCACTGTCATGGAACCATGAACCAGACGTACAACAAGAGATAAGTGGAAAATAAGAAGGTTTTATTGAAGAGCAAGCCGTAAGCAAAGTCCGAACGGATGGCTAAACCGAAGCAGGGTCTTGCGGAGACAGAGGTCAGGAACCAGAAGGGTAGTCAGACGAAGCCAGGAACAGGAACCAACGGGGTAGTCAGACGAAGCCGGAATCAGGAACCAACGGGGTAGTCAGACGAGGCCAGGATCAGGAACCAGAAGCAGCAGCAGTCTTGGAAGCATGTGAACACAGGAGGACCAAGCAAGGAACTGAAGCCACAGACCTCCTATATATATGAGCTAGGCATCCAGCTCCTCCCAGTGGGAAGGAGGAGCCGCAGGGTGGGAGGCTACAAGAAAACCCAGAAACCAAGATGGCCGCCAGCACATGTCAAACGAAGGGAACAGCAAGGAGGTAAGACCATGACAGTACCTCCCCCTCAAGGGCCCCTCCTCCGCGGAGTAAGGAACGGTTTCTGAGGGAAGCGTGCGTGGAAGGCTCGGAGCAAGACAGGAGCATGGACATCTGCGGAGGGAACCCAGGAACGCTCCTCTGGACCATAACCACGCCAATGGACCAAAAACTGCACCCGGCCGCGGACCAGGCGTGAGTCCAGGATATTGCTCACCTCATACTCCTCACGATTGCCCACTTGGACCGGACGAGGCCGAGGAATCGAGGAAGTGAAACGATTACACACCAGTGGCTTCAACAGGGAGACATGAAACACGTTGGAGATCCGCATGCCAGGAGGAAGCGCAAGGGCATAGGCTACCGGGTTTACCCTGCGAAGCACTCGGAAGGGACCAACAAAGCGAGGCGCCAGCTTGGGAGTGGGCACTCGAAGGTTGAGGTTGCGGGTGGACAACCATACGCGGTCTCCGACCTGGTAGGAAGGAGCGGGCGCTCGTCTGCGATCAGCCTGGAGTTTCTGGCGCTGCGCAGAGACCTCAAGGGACCTCTGGATCTGTACCCAAGAAGCACGTAGGACGGAAAGGTGATCCTCCACAGCCGGAATATCCTGGGGAGAGAATACCTCCGGTAACACGGCAGGTTGGAACCCATAATTGGCCATGAAGGGAGACGTCCCAGAGGAAGAGTTCACCGCCGTGTTCCTGGCAAACTCAGCCCAAGGCAGGAGGTCAACCCAATTGTCTTGGTGATCGGAGACATAGCAACGAAGGAATTGCTCCAAGGCCTGATTGGATCGTTCTGCGGCCCCATTGGACTGAGGGTGGTAGGCCGAGGAGAAAGAGAGATGAATCCCCAACTGGGAGCAAAAGGTGCGCCAGAACCTGGACACAAACTGACTCCCCCGATCCGACACAATCTCCTTGGGCAAACCGTGCAACCGGAAGACCTCCCTGGCAAAAATCGAGGCCAACTCTTGTGCAGAGGGTAACTTCTTGAGAGGAACACAGTGGCACATTTTGGAAAACCGATCCACAATCATGAGAATGACCGTATGGCCTCGGGATGCAGGGAGGTCCACAATGAAATCCATCCCCAGGTGTGACCATGGACGCTCCCCGGTGGCTATGGGTTGCAAAAGGCCCAACGGAAGGTGCCGAGGGGACTTACTCTGGGCACAAACGGAGCATGCCGCTACATATGCGGCGATGTCGGAACGTAGAGAAGGCCACCAGAACAGACGTGAAACCGCCCAGGACAGCTGATTCTTTCCAGGGTGCCCCGCGGCCTTGGAGTTATGGTAGGTTCGCAACAGCCGAGTGCGCAACTCCTCAGGCACAAAACATCTGCCGTTGGGTCTCCCAGAGGGAGCACCAGATTGAGCCGCCAAAATCTGCTCACCCAGAGGAGAAGTCAGGCTGGTGCGAATAGCGGCCAGGATCTGATTCGGGGGTATGACCGTAGTCGGAATCGACTCCTCCCCGGACAGCTCGGAGTACTGCCGTGATAAGGCATCCGCTCTGATGTTCTTGGAGCCGGGTAGGTAGGAGACCACGTAATTAAAACGTGACAAGAACAGAGCCCATCTGGCCTGACGTGGTGTCAATCTCTTGGCCTCAGAGAGGTAGGTCAGATTCTTGTGGTCCGTCAGGATGAGAACCGGAACCACCGAGCCCTCGAGCAAGTGCCTCCATTCTTTAAGGGCCTGCACGATGGCCAATAACTCCCTGTCACCAATCTGATAGTTGCACTCCGCGGAAGACAGTTTCCGGGAGTAAAACCCACAAGGAAGCAGAGGACCCTCTGGTGTTCTACGCTGAGACAGGAGGGCGCCTACTCCCGTCTCAGACGCGTCCACCTCGAGGACAAAAGGCAACCCAGGGTTGGGATGCGACAGAATCGGAGCCGACACAAAGGCGGACTTTAGAGCCTCAAAAGCTCGGATGGCCTCGAGCGGCCAGACCTGAGGATTACTGCCCTTCCTGGTCAGATCCGTGAGAGGCTTGGCTAGCATGGAAAAGTCCCTGATGAACTTCCGATAATAATTGGCGAAGCCCAAAAAGCGCTGCAGGGCACGGAGACCACTGGGCTGGGGCCACTGTAAGACAGCCGAAACCTTCTCAGGATCCATGGAGAACCCCTCAGCGGAAATGATGTAACCTAAGAAGGTTACCTGGGATCGGTGAAATTCGCATTTCTCAAGCTTACCGAACAGCTTGTTCTCTCGTAAGCGTTGCAACACTCGTCTGACATCCAGAATGTGGGCCTCCATGGATGCAGAATATACCAAGATGTCATCCAAATAGACCACCACACACTGCTGCAACAGGTCACGGAAAACATCGTTGATGAATTCCTGGAAGACTGCGGGCGCATTGCACAACCCAAAGGGCATAACCAAGGATTCATAATGACCGGTCCTGGTGTTAAACGCGGTCTTCCACTCATCGCCCGCCTTGATCCTTACCAGGTTATATGCCGCCCTCAGGTCGAGTTTGGTAAAGACCGTGGCCCCTTTGAGGCGATCGAACAGCTCGGAAATCAAGGGTATCGGGTAAGCGTTCTTGATCGTGATGCGATTGAGACCCCTGTAATCGATGCAAGGCCTCAACTCGCCGCCCTTCTTTTTCACAAAGAAAAATCCAGCCCCTGCCGGGGACGAGGATTTGCGAATGTGTCCGCGTGAAAGCGCCTCCCTCACGTACTCCTCCATGGCCTCATTCTCCGCTACCGACAGTGGATAGACTTTGCCACGAGGAGGAACGGCACCGGATTGTAACTCTATGGCACAATCGTATGGGCGGTGCGGAGGTAGGGCAACCGCGCGCACCTTATCGAATACATCCCGGTACTCTTCGTATTCAGGAGGCAACAGAGAGTCCGAGGAAGTACACAGCAACTTGACAGGCCCATGGATGCAACTAGCCCCACACTGCGGTGACCACGAGAGGATCTCGACCGATCTCCAATCGAAAGTCGGATTATGCTTCTGGAGCCAGGGGTACCCCAAGACCACCGAGTAGTGTGGAGACGAAATAACCTGGAGACAGACCGACTCTCTGTGAACGGCACCAATGGCTATCCCCACTGGAAGGGTCTCATGAGTCACGTGTGGCGGCAGAAGGGGTCTGCCGTCTATCGCCTCAAGAGCCAGTGGGGAACCTCGAGGCTGCAGAGGAATGGAATTGGCGGCAACGAACACTCTATCAATGAACAAACCACCAGCACCAGAGTCCACCAACGCCTGGGTCGTCACCGAGCCCCCGACCCAGGAGAGGACAACCGTGATCAGTGGTTTGTCAACACGGGAAACCGGGGACGAGGAGACTCCACCCAAGATCTGCCCCCGACAGGACCTCAGGTGCGAGCGTTCTCCCGGACGGTTCGGACATGCCAACCGAAAATGCCCACCGAGACCACAGTACATGCATCGGCCCTCGCGTCTCCGGAGTACCCTCTCCCCCTCAGACAGGCGAGCAAACCCCCGCTGCATGGGTTCACCCCCAGACAAGTCATCCCCAGGAGGCGTGGGAGGAGAGGGAGGCACGGGTGGGACAGCAAACGTAGGCGCCAATCTGTTAGGAGACCTCCGCAGGCTCTCCTTAAAGGAAGGTCTCTCCCTGAGTCTGATGTCAATCAAAATCAGGAAAGAAATAAGAGACTCGAGCTCCACTGGTAGGTCCTTAGCTGCAACCTCATCCTTCAAGGCATCCGAGAGACCATGAGAGAAAGCAGCGACCAGAGCCTCATTATTCCAGCCCACCTCTGCTGCCAGGGTACGAAACTCAATGGCGTATTCAGCTACGGATCGTGAACCCTGTCTGATGGACATAAGGAGCTTCGCAGCAGAGGCAGCACGAGCCGGCACATCGAATACCTTCCGAAGAGAAGCAACAAAACCGGAAAACTCGGCAACCACCGGATTGTTGTTCTCCCATAAAGGGCTGGCCCAGGCTAAGGCCTTGTCCGAGAGCAGCGAGATCAAGAAGCCCACCCTTGATCTCTCAGTAGGAAAGGCATGTGGCAGCAACTCGAAGTAAATGCCCACCTGGTTAAGGAAACCTCGGCACTGAGTTGGCTCTCCCCCAAAGCGCTGTGGAAGGGGGGCAGAACCGGTCATACCCTGAAACACCACAGGCGCAGCAACAGGTGTCAGGGTAGACTCTGGCGCAACAACCGGAGCGGCAGTAGGAGCGGGCCCAGGAGCGACAACCGACCCATCGGCAACGGAAGCTAAATGAGCCGTGCGTTCAAGCAGGGTTTGCAACGCCACAGCGAACCGACCCAACAGGTGATCCTGCTGATCAAGTCTGGCAACCAGTGTAGGTAGCGAGGGTGGCCCTGTACCGTCAGAATTCATGGCTTGGTCCTAATGTCATGGAACCATGAACCAGACGTACAACAAGAGATAAGTGGAAAATAAGAAGGTTTTATTGAAGAGCAAGCCGTAAGCAAAGTCCGAACGGATGGCTAAACCGAAGCAGGGTCTTGCGGAGACAGAGGTCAGGAACCAGAAGGGTAGTCAGACGAAGCCAGGAACAGGAACCAACGGGGTAGTCAGACGAAGCCGGAATCAGGAACCAACGGGGTAGTCAGACGAAGCCGGAATCAGGAACCAACGGGGTAGTCAGACGAGGCCAGGATCAGGAACCAGAAGCAGCAGCAGTCTTGGAAGCATGTGAACACAGGAGGACCAAGCAAGGAACTGAAGCCACAGACCTCCTATATATATGAGCTAGGCATCCAGCTCCTCCCAGTGGGAAGGAGGAGCCGCAGGGTGGGAGGCTACAAGAAAACCCAGAAACCAAGATGGCCGCCAGCACATGTCAAACGAAGGGAACAGCAAGGAGGTAAGACCATGACACTCACCTCCCTCGCCGCCACGCCTCTTCATGCGCGTCCTCCCCCACCGCTGCGCTCCAGTCCGGCCTGACTTGTGTGTTTAAATATGGGTAAGCAATCTACCCCCATTAACCTCCTCACGACCGCCGTACGCAGGATTGCGTCTTCTCGGCGGTCATGCTCTTCTGGGTGGACGCGCCGGTGCGTCCTCTCGCGAGACGCGAGATTTCCGGGTATGCCGGCCCGCGCATGCGCATCGCGGGCCGTCAAAATTCAAAGAAGAAGTTCGTCATCAACCTGCCGGCCACGATCATTGGCTGGCAGGTTGATGATTTTCAAAAAAAACAATCAGAAGCCACATAACCCATCATATTAGTAAATATGATGGGGTTATATGGCTGCTGTGCTCCTCTGCTCCTTCTTTTGGTCGGTTGGTTCCAGCAGAGGAGCAGAGGAGCACACATCACTGTGAGTACCCACTACACTACACTTAGCCCCCAGATCACCTCCCAGCACCCAATTAACCCTTTGATCACCCCTTCTTGCCCCTGTCAATCACTAGTGAAAAGGAAAAAAGTGATCAGTGCAAACTGTCACTTTTTTTTTTTTCACTGGTATTGACCGTTAGGTTTTAGGTATAGTTTAGGCCCCTTGGTTAGGTAGTTAGCGATCAGTTAGCGCCCAGCCCACCGCACCGCAGTCCGTTATTCGCTGATTAGCGTATCGCTAATCAGCATTTGTACTTTTATAGTATCTGGAAGTGATCAAAACTGATCACGGTCAGATCTATAATTGTATTAGTGTCACTTTAGTTCGCCCTCCACCCAAAACGCAGTGTTTGCCCGATCAGGCCTGATCGGTCGCCCACACGTGCGTTCGCCCACGCCCGCCCCACCGCAGTGACAAAACTTTTTATTTTTTTTGATCACTGCACATTCACTTTACACGCACTGCGGCGATAAAAAAAATCAGTTTTGATATTTTTTATCAACCGCAGCGGCCTCCGGTACTTCGCTAGCCTCCCCTTTGTAAGACAGGCTTGCTTTTTTTTTCTTGGGTAGTCTCAGGGAATACCCCTAAATTTAGTTGCCCAAATGTCTAACAGGGGGTATTCTTCTGAAGAGGCCTACAGGCTTCTGACCCAGTCGGATGAGGAGTGGGAACCCTCATCTGATGAATCCAGCGGGTCAGAATACGAACCTGTAGAAAGCAGTGGCTCTCTGACCCAAAGTTCGGACGAGGAGGCTGAGGTCCCTGATAGCACCAGGCGTACCCGGCCCAGTGTCGCTAGACCACAGGTTGCGCAGGATCCGCTTCAAGAGCAGCAGAGTGGGGCTGGTGCTGTCGGATTACGTGGTGAGGCATACACCAGCAGCCCAGCCCTCCCTGGACCTAGTACCAGCACTGCCGTAGAACATGGTGAAGTAGCGAGCACCAGAAGGGCAGTTGAAGCTGGTACGGTGGCACGAGCAGTAGTGACCCCGTCGCAGCCACCGCAAAGACGTGCCCGTAGAGCCCCTAGAATCCCAGAGGTGCTGGCAAACCCTGATTGGCAGTCCCCAACTTCAGCCGCACCTGTAGTTTTCCCTTTCACTGCCCAGTCTGGAGTTCGGGTTGAGACAGCTCAGATCGGTTCGGCCCTGGGATTTTTTGAGCTGTTCTTGACTGCGGAGCTCTTAGACTTAGTTGTGGCCGAAACAAACAGATATGCCACACAATTTATAACCGCTAACCCGGGAAGCTATTATGCCCAGCCTTTCCAGTGGAAACCAGTCCAAGTTTCCGAAATTAAAACTTTTCTGGGCCTCCTCCTCAACATGGGCCTGACAAAAAAGCATGAATTGCGGTCATATTGGTCCACGAACCCAATTCATCACATGCCCATGTTCTCTGCTGCTATGTCCAGGACACGATTTGAGACCATCCTGCGTTTCCTGCACTTTAGTGATAACAGCACCTCCCGTCCCAGAGGCCACCCTGCTTTTGACCGGCTCCACAAAATTCGGCCCCTCATAGACCATTTCAACCTGAAATTTGCAGATTTGTATACCCCTGAGCAAAACATCTGCATAGACGAGTCCCTGATACATTTTACCGGGCGCCTTGGCTTCAAACAATACATCCCAAGCAAGCGCGCCCGGTATGGGGTCAAATTGTATAAGCTCTGTGAAAGGGCCACAGGCTATACCCACAAATTTCGGGTCTATGAGGGAAAAGATCAGACCCTGGAGCCGGTCGGTTGCCCTGACTACCTGGGGAGCAGTGGGAAGACAGTTTGGGACTTGATGTCACCCTTATTCGGCAAGGGGTACCATCTTTATGTGGACAATTTTTACACAAGTGTGGCCCTCTTTAGGCATTTGTTTCTAGAACGGATTGGCGCCTGTGGTACCGCTCGTTACCACCCGTCTTGCAAGGGGGCAGAGGGCCGCACTGTGTAACGAAGAACTGCTCGCGGTGAAATGGAGAGACAAGCGTGACGTTTACATTCTCTCCTCCATTCACGCAGACACGACAATACAAATTGAGCGAGCAACCCGTGTCATTGAAAAGCCCCTCTCAGTCCACGACTATAACCTTCACATGGGAGGGGTGGACTTCAATGACCAGATGTTGGCTCCGTATTTAGTGTCCCGCAGAACCAGACGCTGGTATAAGAAGGTGTCTGTATATTTAATTCAATTGGCTCTGTACAATAGTTTTGTTCTCTACAGTAAGGCTGGGAGAACTTGATCCTTCCTCAAATTTCAGGAAGAGATCATCGCGAACCTCCTGTACCCAGGAGGTTCCGTGGCCCCATCCACCAGTGTAGTTAGCCGTCTACACGAGCGACATTTCCCCAGTGTCGTTCCTGGTACCTCAAACCGACCGCCACCCCGAAAAAAATGTCGTGTCTGTAGCAGGAGTGGAATAAGGCGTGACACCCGCTATTTCTGTCCTGACTGTCCTGACCACCCTGCCCTATGCTTTGGAGAGTGTTTCCGGAAGTACCACTCACAGGTACACTATTAGCATAGGGATCATCTCACCAGGACAGGCACACAGGGCTATTAGGGCCCATTCACTCACAGCTGCTGCAAACCTCTCCTTTCACATGGGACAAAGTGCATAACGCACTTCGCCACATCTTTGGGCGATTTGCGCTTTGCACATTGACCCATGGGGAAGGAGAGGTTTGTTCTATAAAGGTAAAAAAAACAAAAAAAAAACACCAGTAAGCAAACACGTTAATGTTTAGTTCAAAAAGTTAAAGTTTACATGTTCTGTTCCAAAGTTAATAAAATTATTGCGTTGTGGCCTGGGTTTTTCTTTTTTTTTGTTTTTTTACCATCCAGGTGGACCAACCGATCGACTAGCTGCAGCACTGATGTGCATTCTGACAGAAGCATTGCGCTGCTGTCAGATTACACGCAAGTCGGTGTATGCGGCGCTGCAAGACGGGATTTCTACTCTGCAGTAACAGATACGTTTGCCAAGGCATACGAGCTGAGGAGGAGGCGGCGTTCCTATGCTTTGGCAAACACTTTGTATATATATAAAAAAAAATAAAAAATCCCGGCAATGATTTATTCATCCATATCGATTGATGTGAATGGAGAAATCTGGTTTGCCAGGGCATACGAGCTAAGTGGGTATGGATGTAGGGCGGAGCTCATATGTCCTGGCAGACGCCTTTCCCCTCCATTTTTTTTTTTGGGCAGAGATTTTTTCATCCACATTGATCGATGCGAATGAAGAAATCTGTGCCGTTCATTTTTTTTCTTTCAGCCCAGAGGCTGAACGGAAAAAAAAATCTCATTACCTGTATGCTCAATATAAGGAGAATAGCAGAAACTCCTAATGCTGGCCATACATGTAATGATTGCGGAGACCCTCAAATGCCAGGGCAGTACAAACACCCCACAACTGACCCCATTTTGGAAAGAAGACACCCCAAGGTATTTGCTGAGGGGCATATTGAGTCCATGAAAGATTTAAATTTTTGTCCTAAGTTAGCGGAAAGTGAGACTTTGTGAGAAAAAAACAAAAAAAAAATCTATTTCCGCTAACTTATGTGAAAAAAAAAAATTCTATGAACTTGCCAGGCCCCTCATTGGATACCTTGGGGTGTCTTCTTTCCAAAGTGGGGTCACATGTGGGGTATTTATACTGCCCTGGCTTTTTAGGGGCCCTAAAGCGTGAGAAGAAGTCTGGGATCCAAATGTCTAAAAATGCCCTCCTAAAAGGAATTTGGGCACCTTTGCGCATCTAGGCTGCAATAAAGTGTGACACATCTGGTATCGCCGTACTCAGGAGAAGTTGGGGAATGTGTTTTGGGGTGTCATTTTACATATACCCATGCTGGGTGAGAGAAATATCTTGGTCAAATGCCAACTTTGTATAAAAAAATTGGAAAAGTTGACTTTTGCCAAGATATTTCTCTCACCCAGCATGGGTATATGTAAAATGACACCCCAAAACACATTCCCCAACTTCTCCTGAGTACGGCGATACCAGATGTGTGACACCTTTTTGCAGACAAGGTGGGCAAAGGGGCACATATTCCAAAGTGCACCTTTCGGATTTCGCAGGCCATTTTTTACACATTTTGATTGCAAAGTTCTTCTCACACATTTGGGCCCCTAAATTGCCAGGGCAGTATAACTACCCCACAAGTGACCCCATTTTGGAAAGAAGACACCCCAAGGTATTCCGTGAGGGGCATGGCGAGTTCCTAGAATTTTTTTTTTTTTGTCGCAAGTTCGTGGAATATGAGACTTTGTAAGAAAAAAATAAATAAAAAAATCATCATCATTTTCCGCTAACTTGTGACAAAAAATAAAAAGTTCTATGAACTCACTATGCCCATCAGCGAATACCTTAGGGTGTCTACTTTCCGAAATGGGGTCATTTGTGGGGTTTTTCTACTGTTTGGGCATTGTAGAACCTCAGGAATCATGACAGGTGCTCAGAAAGTCAGAGCTGCTTCAAAAAGCGGAAATTCACATTTTTGTACCATAGTTTGTAAACGCTATAACTTTTACCCAAACCATTTTTTTTTTTGCCCAAACCATTTTTTTTTTTGCCCAAACATTTTTTTTTTTTGCCCAAACATTTTTTTTTTTTTGCCCAAACATTTTTTTTTTTGCCCAAACATTTTTTTTTTATCAAAGACATGTAGAACAATAAATTTGGCGAAAAATTTATATATGGATGTCGTTTTTTTGCAAAATTTTACAGCTGAAAGTGAAAAATGTCATTTTTTTGCAAAAAAATCGTTACATTTTGATTAATAACAAAAAAAGTAAAAATGTCAGCAGCAATGAAATACCACCAAATGAAAGCTCTATTAGTGAGAAGAAAAGGAGGTAAAATTCATTTGGGTGGTAAGTTGCATGACCGAGCGATAAACGGTGAAAGTAGTGTAGTGCCGAAGTGTAAAAAGTGCTCTGGTCATGAAGGGGGTTTCAGCTAGCGGGGCTGAAGTGGTTAATCTGAACATTAAATAATCCCACTGAATATGGAGAGTATATCTGCTAAATAATTATTAGATATGTCAAATGGTTTTGTCTCTAATTCAAATATTACATTTCCACTATTCTCTATGGGCATTCCACTCTGGTCCATTATGCTCTATGGGCATTCCTTTTAGTATGCCCCCGGATGTGAAGTGGTTAATACATCCGCCCATAATAGGAACCTACAAGAACCCTACGTAGCAGACGGTGGAGGGAACACAGCCCAGCAACAGGCACGTTTGTTGTGACAGAGAAGCACGTGAGGCCGCTTGTCGCCAGACACTACTGACCAACGGCAGAGCCGCGCCCTGTGCAAGGATCACCTCATGTAGACCCGCCTCTCCCCCTGCACTCGCTGACCGCGGGCCACGTGACCGCAGGACTTCACTCTAGTAACCAGGAAAGGGCGGGAGCTAGCTACGTCACAGGGTCTGGTGATCATTACGTCACTGCCCAGAAGGAAGCGGTGAGAGAGACTGGGAAGACAGGTTGGTCGCCGCTGGTATCCGAGGATGAAGGTTTCCTGTGAGGCCGGAGCTCAGGGCTCTCTGGGCCGCGCCTGGAAGCAGATGTCGTGGCTGTATTACCAGTACCTGCTGGTGACCGCCCTGTACATGCTGGAGCCGTGGGAGAGGACCATCTTCAGTATCCTTTCTCTCAGTGGTGGCATGCACTAGGCCGGTGTAGGGTGTTCTGAACCTATGGGGATTACTGCAGTCATTATTAGGTAAGGGCGGCCATTAACTGGTAGGGAATGGCTAGTGTTGAACGAACTTGTGTTTTTAAGTTTGGGTTATCGGAGAATCCCGTCGTGGATCCACTGCCACGGAATTATGACGGACTGCCTCTTATAGGCTTCCGTGGTGCATGCCGTCATAGAATCCCACTATGTCCGTGGTAGCGGAATCCGTAATGGAGTTATCTGATAACTCGAACCCTGAACGCCGAACTTAAAACACAATTTTGATGGACACTGGTCCCAGCTAGGAGCGCTGAGCGGATCCCATGGAAATGAATGGGATTGCTGCACCAGCAATAGATACTCCGATCCCATTCATTTCTATGAGATCACCACAGATCCTGGCCGCAACGGCTGTCTCCGTGTAGCCGTACCCTTAGGGCTCATTCACACCACCGTATGAAACGTTCAGAACTGTCTGCACCTGTAGTTCCTCTTGTGGCCCCACAAAATATAAAACATGTCCAAATGCGGACAACAATAGGCATTCTATGTATAGGGCTGGCCGTGTGCATTGTGGATCCGCAATTTGTGGACTTGAAAACGCTTATGGCCGTCGGAATGAGCCCTTAGTGTCAGCTCGGGCGCGTCACATGTCATTCCCTGAAACCACAGACATCGGGTTTAGGACTCGTGCACATTTGCAGTCCTTAAAACATGGATACCGGCCACTCTGGTCATTTGGGGAAGGGTAGGGGTTACAGGGTTTCCAGCTGTAGGACCCCCTCCGATCTAATAGTTATCCCCTATCCTGTAGATATAACCGGAATATCCCTTTAAGTGGTTGCGAGAGCTGCTATTATAATTAGTGTTGAGCGAATTGAGCTTCGTATCATAGATCCGAATGCTGTCCAGGGACCTGTCTCCGAACATCATTATAATGTATTGCCTCTGTGGGGGCAAAATTCCTTTCAGTTTTTATTTCTGCTTCTCTAAAAACATTGGAAATTAGCAATCCGGAGTCAGGTTTGGTGCAGAGGTACCAGGCAGTACCAAACCCGACTTCGGACTCCTAAATTTTAATACCAGATTAATTTACCGAAGTCTCGGAGGCAGTACATTTTAGGCTCCTTTCAGATGTCTGCATCCATTCCGCAGTATCGGGAACGGGTGTGGACCCATTAATTCTCAATGGGATGCGGAGAGCACACTATGTGCTATCCGCATTTCCGGAGTTCGGGCCCCAAATTTCTGGGCTTCGCCCCTGAACTTCTGGGCCGTGGTTCTGCCAAAAAAATAGAACATGTCCTATTCTTGTCCGCAATTGCGGACAAGAATAGGCAGTTCTATGGGGGGTGCCGGCCGGGTGTATTGCGGATCCGTGGACGTGTGAATGGACCCTTAATGCTGTATGAAGACAGGTCTCCGGACAGCATTAAAACGAAGTGTTTGAACTAATCGACTTCAGATCTGTGATCCGAAGCTCGATTCGCTCAAGCCTAATTCTAATGGATGAGTCACGGCTACCTGAGGAAAGTCATGAGCGCCTGCTTCCAGTGATTGACAGTTGTCTCCTAGGGACAAAGCTAAGGGTACACCCACCCTGGAAGTAACATACAGAAACCACTTGTATCACGGCTGGTTTTCCTAACGCTGGGTTCAGACCTGAACGTACGCTCTGTACGGGCGTTTGCAATCGCGAATACAGAGACAAGCGAACGCCCATTGTCGCTCGTTCCCGTTCGGGAACGCGCGACAAGACGCCCCCAAAGAAGCTCATGTACTTCTTGGGGCGTCGGGCGTTTTACAGCGCGATCGTACGCGCTGTAAAACGCTCAGGTGAGAACCATTCCCATAGGGAATCATTGGTTCTTGCCTGTTGAGCGTTTTACAGCGCGTAGGAACGCGCTGTAAACGACCATTCCATAGGGAATCATTGGTTCTTGCCTGTTGAGCGTTTTACAGCGCGTAGGAACGCGCTGTAAAACGCTCAGGTCTGAACCCAGCCTAAAGGGAATCTGTCAGCTTTGAAGCATCATGGAAGTGCCCGAGTCGGTAATGTATTTATCGGTACTCGCTTGCGTTATGAAGTTGTGCTGCAACAAACCAGCAGTAAAATGCATTGAGAGGACTCCTGAGCTCACACACATAATGGGGAGGACTCGGAGGAGTCCTCACAAGGCATTTCGTTGCCTGTTTGTGGGAGCACAGCGTCAGAATGCAGGTGAATAGGAAGATAAAAAGGACATAGTTGGGCTCGGTGTCGCTTACACTGTACACCACTTAGTTCAGGGTCTCTTTCGGAGCTGACAGATTCCCTTAAAGTCTCATCTACGTTGGTTGCACAAAAATCTGCGACAGCGAATCCACAGCGCTTATGCAATGTGTGAACCAACCCCAAGGAGAAAACCAATCTACAGGTGGGGTGAAAGAGGAGCTCCCAAAAAATGACACTTGCAGTCCCGGTCGTGATTTATAGTACTGGTTCTCAGTAGCCACTGAGTGCGTCATCAGAAAATGACCTATTGTTTAAATGATGTATTTTATGTTTATTTTCATCTTTTTATAGAATATTTGATGTTCATTTTAGTTTGCCTGGTAGGGTAGCGTTGATCTGGGTGACAGAGCCTCTTTATAGAGGTTCATATATTATCTAACACATGAAGTGCCCAAAAAAATTACATAAGTATATTTAAGTGCAGTGTAAGGCTAGATATTCATACGACCGTATGTGTTTTGCGGTCCATATGCCATTGTTTTTTTTGCCGATCCATTGTAGCAATGCCTAAAACAGACAAGAATAAGACATGTTCTATTATTTTTTTTGCGGGACTATGGATGCGGACAGCGCACTGTGTGCTGTCCGCACTTTTTCTGGACTCATTGAAATGAATGGGTCCGCATCCTATCCGTAAAAAAACAACACAACGGAAACAAACAACGTTCATGTGCATTGAGCCTAAAGGGAATAACGTACAAGCTGTAGAAATAAGTAGATGGCCTCTATCAGAGTGCTGTGGGGAAAAGCCCGGGTTCCATCAGCCCCTTGAAGTGAATGGAGAGGTGGCCGCACTTATTTTATTATATGGGACTTCCAAATATAGCTGAGCACGCTGCTTGGCTATATCAGCACTCCCCATAAATGGAGGGTGGCCACGCATGCGCAGTCCTCTTTCCTTCACCTTGTGAGGTCCATTACAGAGATAGATGCAGGTCACAGAGGTGGGCCCTCTCCTCTCAGGCACTGGAGGGCGTATTCTAACGGTATGCCCCCAACTTTTGAGATGGACGAACCACTTTAAGAATGGACATCTTTTAAACCATCCAACCTGTGAGACTGGAATGTTTCTGGATTACTCTATGAAGATCTGGAAGGCACCGTCTTGTGTCCAGTACAAACCTTCACTGTCTATTTAGCCAACACAAAGATTGTTATGCCAAGTGTGAACAGGTAGCGTCACATCAGTGACTCAAAAAGGCCTGTTAGATCGTTAAAGTTTGGAAATGGCCGCATCCTGTGATTTTAGGATCATTTCTCACAGCATCTTTGTAACCATGTTTATCATTTTGAGTGACCAATAGGCCGTTCACGCATCACTGCCGGGCCTGGGCCCACTGTGGGCAGAGGCACAGAGATATGCAGTGCGCATGCGCCGATTTCCAAACTCTGCGCATGCCTGGGCCCAGCAGCGATGCGTGAACGGCCTATAAGGAAATATGATGTCACAGAGCCACAGGGCTGGCCGGAGTTGAATGTGAGTGAGGCAGGGGAACTTGGGCACTTTCAGCAAACTCTGGGCACTTGCGAGGGGCTCATTAGCATATCATAAAAACGGCTTTCTGGGTGATTTGGATGATCTGAAAAATTCAACAAATGTACCATCTGTGTCATGTCTGTGTCCCACTGACCTATGTGATCGGTGTAAAACCGGTCAGGTTGGTAACAGACTCCCTTTAAAGTCATTGGTGGCAGTGGCCACAGGGTCCCCTCCCCTCCTCTTCATTGTTGGTGCAGTGGTAGGTTCTGATCGGAGCCCCAGTCCATGGCAACCATGATGCTACTGAAGCCCTGGCTGCCATGGTAAGCTCCCTGCTGCTGTGTGCACTATGCACAGGGCAGCAGGGAGAGTGTGAAGTCCTATTTATCGTAATAGAGCTCTATTAGGGTGAATAGGACAAGGGATCAAAAGATCCCAGGTTCTACCCCTAAGGGGGGAAATAGTTATTAAATAAACAGTAAAAAAAAAAAAAGTATAAATCACCCTCTTTCATAATTTTACATAATGTAATTTTTTTTATTGTTTATATATTTTATATCGCCACGTCAGAAAAGTGCAAGCTACTAGAATATAAAAAAAATCTCCTATGCGGTGAACGCCGTAACAGAAAAAATAAGTAAAAAATGTAATAGGACTGTTTTATTATAGGCCTGACGTTCCGATAAAATGCGGAATGCACGCATCTTTTTTGGTGTTTTTTTTTCGCATGGTATCTGGTATTGCAATACTTTTTTATGGTATTGAAAACAACCCTACTTGGAACGCGGACGATGAAAAAATGAAGAAAAACGCTTGGTCAGTAAGGCCGAAAACAGGCTTGTCACTAAGGGGGTTAAATTCCTTAACCAATTTCCTTTCAGACTCCATGTTGGTCTCAATCATTGGAATGGCTTTGTATACAGGATATATTTTTATGCCGCAACATATTCTCGCAATTTTACACTACTTTGAGATTGTTCAGTGACACAAAGGGGACTTCCATGGCAAGGCCTATAAGGACAGAGCATCGGTCTTGGGCATTATTGGTGTCAGAATGAAACAGAGAAGTTGGCATTGCCATGTCCTGCTTAGAAGACGCCAAGATTGGATCAGTGTAATAAAACTGCCATAGACCTTCTCCTATGGGCACGGTCAATTGACGCTCTTTAAAGTTCCTCCTGCTGAACAATGCTATTCTGGCAGAGCTGAGGGCAGTATTTTCTGTGTCACATGTTTTGTTGAAAGCAGTAAATATTTTAATATTACACTGTAAATTTATTTTTAGTTTAACGTTTTGGTTTATTTTTACATTCCTTTATTTTTTTTTCTTATGTTACGGTCATCTCACTGGTACATATGTTGTAACACAAGTTTGTACACAATTTTGTTAATTATGGAGGAAAACCAAACACAGTTGTATGCTAAAAGTTATATTTTGTCTACCTTTTCTTAAACTATTTTTATATCCCCCCCCCCCCCCCCCTTTAATATAAATTGAATGTCAGCTGTAATACCATGTTTGTTAAAGGGATTGTCCCATCTCAACATTTATGGCAAACCCATAGAAGATGCCACAAATGTCGTAACACTGTATATGTACTATGGATATAAGAGGACACAGAGTTCAAGTGTGTGCTAATATTGTGTGGAAAGGTGGCATCTATGTGCAGCTGCAACATTAAGAAAGCGAACCTGTTGAAATTGCCTAGATTTTTACGTTGACAATAAAATATGTGGACTGATTGTTATCGACATCTCAATTCGGATGGTTGCACACATCAGCAATAAAAAAAAATGTAAACATTATTATTATTTCTCACCCCCAACCATAAGGCCTCTTGCACACAAACGTCTGTGTGGCCCATGGCCGTGCTGCGGGTCGCAATGCACGAACATCCAACGTGGGGCAGCGGATTGCGGACCCATTCACTTTAATGGGTCTGTGATCCGGTTGTTCTGCAAAAAGATAGGACATGTCCTATATTTTTGCGGAACGGCCGGAGGTACGGGACGAAACCCCACGGAAGCACTCAGTGCTTCCATTCTGCATCTCTGGATTTGCGGACCCATTGAAGTGAATGGGTCCGCATCCGTGATGCGGAATGCATACGGAACTGTTCCCGTGTATTGCGGATCCGGAAATGCAGTCCTCAATACAGCCACCGGACGCACACGTTGGTGTGCGATAAGCCTAAAAGGCAGCTGCACGATGTTGGTCAATAGGAAAACACTGGTTTCATTGCTGTGCTGTTTTAAGTTTCGTGGTGTGTGTGTTGTCCACTATAATTGGAGAGCTCCTGAGCAATGCCCAGGAGAGGAGTGATGTCTCTTCCCAATTGGACCATCAGTCTCAATTAGCATTTAAGGGTGTCAATTAGGATCAGGGACCATAACTACACATCAGATGTGTAAAATGAAAACCTTAAAGTCTAGCTGGCATGAAGAAAGGTGCACATGTTTAGTCCTTCCATCCTTTCAGTTGTTACTTGATTGCTATCTAAGTTGGGCCTCTTGCACACGAACGTGTGCTGCGGACCGCGATTTGCACGGGCACCGAACGTGGGCCAGCCGCATGCGGATCAGCGACCCCATTCACTTGAATGGGTTCCTGATCCGTCCGTTCCGCAAAAAGATAGAACTTGTCCTATCTTTTTGCGACATGGAACGGAACCCCACGAAAGTTCCTCCGTAGTGCTGTGGTTCCGTTCTTCACCGCATCTTCGAATTTGCAGACCCATTTCAAGTTAATGGATCTGCATCCGTGATGTGGAATGCAGACGGCTGGTGTCCCGTGTATTGCGGAACCGCCATATGCGGCCCACAGTACAGCCATGGGAGCACAATGGTCGTGTGAAAGAGACCTTATAAGCTACAGAGACTGCAAGCAAGGTTTTCATGAGTGGAGCAAGGTTTGTCTGGGTGCACTAGTGCCTCATTCACACATTAGCGATTTTGAGCCAAAACCAGGTGTGGCTCTACACACAGGAGAGATTCAGATCTTTCCATTACACCTTATTTCTGTGGAGGCTCCAATCCTCACAATCAATGGGAAAACACTGACGTGTGAATAATATTTATTTATATGGCACCACCATATTCCGCAGCGCCTTATAGATTTAGAGCAGGCATGCTCAAACTGCAGCCCTCCAGCTGTTGTAAAACTACAACTCCCACAATGCCCTGCTGTAAGCTGATACCTGTAGGCTGTTTGGGCATGCTGGGAGTTGTAGTTTTGCAACAGCTGGAGGGCCGCAGTTTGAGGATGCCTGATTTAGAGGGTTCATGTACAAAACAAAAGACATCACAAGGTAACTGGCTAATATGCAACTTAAACACAAGTAGTGAGGGCCCGGCTCGCAAGAGTTTATGATCTATTATGAGGCTTAAAGTTGTAGTTTGGGAAAAGATTCAGTGAAACTAGTCATTTTTACATTTATATCTGCAGCCCTGTGAAGAACTATTGGTACAGGAGGGTTATCAGTGACTGACAGCTAACACCTGTACCAATAGGTATTCATATATGCAAAGGTATAAATTGCATGTTTTACTGAATCTTTTTCTACACAACTATGGGGGTCACTAACTAAGACCGGCGTTTTAGACATCTGTCTTAATAACCCCCTATATCTGGCGGTGGATACTAGGGATCGACCAATATAGATTATTATTTTTTATTAATTTTTGGGCCGATACCGATAATCTGTGAACTTTCTGGCCGATAATATATACCGATATTCTGTGAATTTTCATTTTTAAAAAAAATAAAATCCTACTCCAATCTGCTGAAAATGAATGTTTTTTGTTAACGTGTAGTTATTTTATTTGTAAATTTTTCTTTTTCATTTATAATTAATATTTTGGAGATATATATATATATATATATAGATAGAGAGAGATATATATATATATATATATATATATATATATATATATATATATATATATATATATATATAATAAACTATTAGCCCCCTTAGGGACTAGAACCCTTGTCCTATTCACCAATGAAGATAAGTCTCATTAAGGCTACTTTCACACTAGCGTTCGGGGCTCCGCTTGTGAGTTCCGTTTGAAGGCTCTCACAAGCGGCCCCGAACGGATCCGTACAGCCCCAATGCATTCTGAGTGGATGCGGATCCGCTCAGAATGCATCAGTTTGGCCTCCGCTCCGCTCAGCAGGCGGACACCTGAACGCTGCTTGCAGCGTTTTCGTGTCCGCCTGGCCGTGCGGAGCCAAACGGATCCGTCCAGACTTACAATGCAAGTCAATGGGGACGGATCCGTTTGACGTTGACACAATATGGTGCAATTTCAAACGGATCCGTCCCCCATTGACTTTCAATGCAAAGTCAGGAGTCCCCATCAGATCGGAGTTTTCTCCGATCCGATGGTATATTTTAACTTGAAGCGTCCCCATCACCATGGGAACGCCTCTATGTTAGAATATACCATCGGATTTGAGTTACATCGTAAACCTCAGATCCGACAGTATATTCTAACACAGAGGCGTTCCCATGGTGATAGGGACGCTTCATGTTAGAATATACTGAGAACTGTGTACATGACTGCCCCCTGCTGCCTGGCAGATGCTGCCAGGCAGCAGGGGGCAGACCCCCCCCGCCTCCTGTAATTAACTTATTGGTGGCCAGTGCGGGCCCCCCTCCCTCCCCAGTATTAAATATTACCAGTGCGGCGGCCTCCCCCTCCCTCCCTCCCCAGTATTAAATATGACCAGTGCGGCCTCCCCCTCCCTCGCCAGTATTAAATATTACCAGTGCGGCGGCCTCCCCCTCCCTCCCTCCCCAGTATTAAATATGACCAGTGCGGCCTCCCCCTCCCTCCCTCCCCAGTATTAAATATTACCAGTGCGGCCCCCTCCCTCTATATTTATTGGTGGCCGGGCCAGTGCGGATTCCAAGTATTGTGAGCAGTGCGGCCTCCCCTCTCCCCCCCTAATTAAAATCCCCCCCCCCCCCCATCATTGGTGGCAGCGGAGAGTACCGATCGGAGTCCCAGTTTAAATCGCTGGGGCTCCGATCGGTTACCATGGCAACCAAGACGCTATTGCAGTCTTGGCTGCCATGGTTACTTAGCAATAAATACAAGCATTATACTTACCTGAAGAGCTGCGATGTCTGACCGGCCGGGCGCTCCTCCTACTGGTAAGTGACAGGTCTGTGCTATAGGCAATGCGCCGCACAGACCTTTCACTTACCAGTAGGAGGAGCTCCCGGCCGGTCAGACATCGCAGCTCTTCAGGTAAGTATAATGCTTGTATTTATTGCCAAGTAACCATGGCAGCCAAGACTGCAATAGCGTCTTGGTTGCCATGGTAACCGATCGGAGCCCCAGCGATTTAAACTGGGACTCCGATCGGTACTCTCCGCTGCCACCAATGATGGGGGGGGGGGGGGATTTTAATTAGGGGGGGAGAGGGGAGGCCGCACTGCTCACAATACTTGGAATCCGCACTGGCCCGGCCACCAATAAATATAGAGGGAGGGGGCCGCACTGGTAATATTTAATACTGGGGAGGGAGGGGGGGCCGCACTGGCCACCAATAAGTTAAATACAGGAGGGGGGGGGTCTGCCCCCTGCTGCCTGGCAGCATCTGCCAGGCAGCAGGGGGCAGTCGTGTACACAGTTCTCAGTATATTCTAACATGAAGCGTCCCCATCACCATGGGAACGCTTCTGTGTTTAGAATATACTGTCGGATCTGAGTTTTCCGAAGTGAAAAATCAGATCTGAAATAAACAGTTATGCAAACGGATCCGTTCTGAACGGATGCAAGCGTTTGCATTATAGGAGCGGATCCGTCTGTGCAGACACCAGACGGATCCGCTCCTAACGCAAGTGTGAAAGTAGCCTAATTCATATACAGGAGGCGGGAGCTGCAGAATCACATAGCCGGCTCCCAACCTCTATGAGCGGTAGCTGCGATCTGCGGCACCTGAGGGTTAACTACCGCAGATCGCAGCTACTTGTCATAGAGGTCGGCAGCTAGCTTTGGGATTCTGCAGCTCCCGCCTCCTGTATATGAATTAATGAGAGAGTTATCTTCATTGGTGGCGCAGTGGCCATAGCTCCTCCCCTTCTTGTCTCCCTCCTCTCATTGATGGCAGCAGCAGCACAGGGTGAGGGAGACACTGCTTCCTTCTCCCCTGTGCTGCTGAAGGAACATGGAGAGCGCTGTCAGCAGCGCGATCCTTGTTCCAAATAAGTTATCGGTATATCGGCAAAATAGATGCCGATACCGATTAACTTTCAAAAGCCTTAATATCGGCCGATAGTATCGGTAAAACCCTAGTGGATACGCCTGAAGTTATGAATAGGCACTGGCCTCTACATACAGTACAGACCAAAAGTTTGGACACACCTTCTCATTCAAAGAGTTTTCTTAATTTTCATGACTATGAAAATTGTAGATTCACACTGAAGGCATCAAAACTATGAATTAACACGTGTGGAGTTATTCACATAACAAAAAAGTGTGAAACAACTGAAAATGTAATATTCTAGGTTCTTCAAAGTAGCCACCTTTTGCTTTGATTACTGCTTTGCACACTCTTGGCATTCTCTTGATGAGCTTCAAGAGGTAGTCACCTGAAATGGTTTTCACTTCACAGGTGTGCCCTGTCAGGTTTAATAAGTGGGATTTCTTGCCTTATAAATGGGGTTGGGACCATCAGTTGCGTTGTGGAGAAGTCAGGTGGATACACAGCTGATAGTCCTACTGAATAGACTGTTAGAATTTGTATTATGGCAAGAAAAAAGCAGCCAAGTAAAGAAAACGAGTGGCCATCATTACTTTAAGAAATGAAGGTCAGTCAGTCCGAAAAATTGGGAAAACTTTGAAAGTGTCCCCAAGTGCAGTCACAAAAACCATCAAGCGCTACAAAGAAACTGGCTCACATGCGGACCGCCCCAGGAAAGGAAGACCAAGAGTCACCTCTGCTGCGGAGGATAAGTTCATCCGAGTCACCAGCCTCAGAATTCGCAGGTTAACAGCAGCTCAGATTAGAGACCAGGTCAATGCCACACAGAGTTCTAGCAGCAGACACATCTCTAGAACAACTGTTAAGAGGAGACTGTGTGAATCAGGCCTTCATGGTAGAATATCTGCTAGGAAACCACTGCTAAGGACAGGCAACAAGCAGAAGAGACTTGTTTGGGCTAAAGAACACAAGGAATGGACATTAGACCAGTGGAAATCTGTGCTTTGGTCTGATGAGTCCAAATTTGAGATCTTCCAACCACCGTGTCTTTGTGCGACGCAGAAAAGGTGAACGGATGGACTCTACATGCCTGGTTCCCACCGTGAAGCATGGAGGAGGAGGAGGTGTGATGGTGCTTTGCTGGTGACACTGTTGGGAATTTATTCAAAATTGAAGGCATACTGAACCAGCATGGCTACCACAGCATCTTGCAGCGGCATGCTATTCCATCCGGTTTGCGTTTAGTTGGACCATCATTTATTTTTCAACAGGACAATGACCCCAAACACACCTCCAGGCTGTGTAAGGACTATTTGACCATGAAGGAGAGTGATGGGGTGCTGCGCCAGATGACCTGGCCTCCACAGTCACCGGACCTGAACCCAATCGAGATGGTTTGGGGTGAGCTGGACCGCAGAGTGAAGGCAAAAGGGCCAACAAGTGCTAAGCATCTGTGGGAACTCCTTCAAGACTGTTGGAAGACCATTTCAGGTGACTACCTCTTGAAGCTCATCAAGAGAATGCCAAGAGTGTGCAAAGCAGTAATCAAAGCAAAAGGTGGCTACTTTGAAGAACCTAGAATATGACATATTTTCAGTTGTTTCACAATTTTTTGTTATGTATATAATTCCACATGTGTTAATTCATAGTTTTGATGCCTTCAGTGTGAATCTACAATTTTCATAGTCATGAAAATAAAGAAAACTCTTTGAATGAAAAGGTGTGTCCAAACTTTTGGTCTGTACTGTAACTCGGGCACATCTAGCGCCAGTCTAATTGTAAGCCAGATTGCTAGCTACATTGCAGTTTGCACCAGAAATACACCAAATGTAGGTGTATTTTTGAATAATAAATAATCCCCTATATATCAATCAGTTTTTCCCTGCTCTATAACATGTTGCTTTTAACATGCACATTTTCAGATAAGTGCATAGTTTAAATCGAAGTCACACAATTAATGAGGTGAATTTTTAAAGTTGTGTAGAGTCTGTGTTATGTGCACAAAATGTGTCAATTGGCGCATTTTTTTTAACGTATCACTTCCACCTTGACTTTTTTTACTCCAGTTTTAATTCACTTTTGTGTGGCTTATAAAAAATAGAAACTTATAAATTAACCGGTAGAGGATCTCCGCCGTACATGTACTGCGCTGGTGGACGTGACTTAAGGACCAGTGCTGTAAATGTACAGAGGGCGGGTGCAGGAGCTGCGCCCGTCCAATCAGTGGCACGGACCTGGCAGTCACTGACAGCCGCCCCTCTGCTGCATACGCCCGCATCGGTGAAAACACTGATGGCGGTGTATTAACCCCTTGTATTCTGTAGTCAAAGCTGATGGTGGTATGCGGAGGGTCTCACAGGCAGGCTGTCAGCATGTATTGTAATGCCTTGCAGAGGGGGATCAGACCCCAGGAGTTGAAGTCCCAGAGTGGGACAAAAAAAAGAAGTGTTTTTCATAATAAAAAAAAAAAAGTTTCAAATAAACAAAAACCTTTCCCAAAATAAAACATAAAATTGTAAAAAAAAAAAAAATTGAAAAAAAGGAAAAACAGACATATTAGGTATTGCTGCGTCCATAACGACCGGCTCTATAAAAATAAATCACATGATCCGCCTGAATGCCGTAAAAAAAAAATGAAATAAAAAATGTGTTAAAACAACTTTTTTTTTTGTTGCCTTACTTCCTTACATTACAAAAAGTGCAACACCAAGCGATCAAAAAGGCATATGCTCCCCAATCAAACGGTCACCTCATCCCACAAAAAATGAGCCCCTACATAAAACAATCGGGGGGGGGGGGGGGAACTATGGCTCTTAGAATATGGAGACACTAAAAAACATGATTTTTTTTGTTTGTTTCAGAAATGCTTTTATTGTGTTAAAAGTGAAAAAAAAAATTAAAAAAATGAACATATTAGGTATCACCGAGTCCGTAACAAACTGCTGGATAAAAAAAAATATGACCTAACCCCTCAGGTGAACACCGTAAAAAATAATAATAAAAACTGTCGAAAAAGCCATTTTTTTTGTCACCTTGCATAACAAAATGTGTAATAGTAGCAATCAAACCATCATCTTAACCCAAAAAAATTAGCCCTTACATAAGACTAAAAACTATGGCTTTCAGAATATGGAGACACTATAAAAAATAATTTTTTCCTTTCCCCCCACGACAGCACCACCTGCAGAATAAAAATGTGGAGCCTCTCTCCAACCTCAGTGGCTTCCTGTGCCTGGAGAAGTTTTATTTTCAGGTACTGCTAGTCTGGAAGTCCCAGAGATGTTCTGGAGGGGTCCGGGCCTTCCGTCCGATTCTTGCGGCAGGTGCGTGGGCCCCTCCAGGGGGAGTAAGGCCACGCAATGTTGAGCCCAGATCCATGGGTAAGAGGAAGCAGACCCGGGGGGGGATTGCGTTCCACTGCATGCAGCCCGGGTCCATGGGGGGAACATATATTCCGGTGCATCCTCTGGCTTGTGGCTCAGACGAGGAAGGAGGAGACTAGATCATGCAGCCCCCAGGGCTGTGAAAAAGGTACTCCTTATGATGATTGTACTTGGGTTATACAGCGAATATTTCTGTTATGTGGTGGTATGAATCTGGCTGAATGCCTCGGGGCCTGGTTGTCTTCCTCGGGGCCTATTTGGGGCTTGGTTGTCTGCCTTATGGCTTTGGGGCCTGGATGGCTGAACGTCTGTCGTTATGTTTTTTTTTTCTGATTACTTATGCCTATATGGCTAAATGTCTTTGCATATATAAAAAAAAACACAGAAAGAACTAAGATAAAAACATCCTGCACGGTATGATCTACAAATCTGCGGATGTCCCTGGCCATATTATTGAAGAAAATCACTGAAATAAGATAATAATGCACTTGGTAAAGTAGATGCAAGCACTATATATGGACAAAGTCCTCACCCTGATATGATAATATATGAGACACTTAGCCAATATATTTTGATCAAAACACATCTGAGCCCGCCTACCAAGCGCCAAGGTGGTCTCAGGTCAGGCGGGTCCTACGCTAAACCTACCTAAGCCGTTGGGCTTTTATGTTCAGGAGCGCAGACGCCGCACATATGGTGTGCTGCTCCTAGTCACCTCCATGTTTTTTGTCTATGTAGTATTTGCTTGAGGGAGTGGCACCTTCAAGTGTGAATCCGCACCTATTTTATTTTGGGAGTAGCATTACTCTGCACTTTTGCCCTTCCTATCCAATAGAGCGCCTTGATTAGGCGGTACATATGGCTGTGCTTGCTCCTCCTCCCATTGGTTGCTTGATGCACATGGAGGTGACTGGGAGCAGCACACCATATGTGCGGCGTCTGCGCTCCTGAACATAGACCGCCTGTAGCATCTTTTTGCCCGTCTGGAGGGCTGACCGCCTGTAGCATCTTTTTGCCCATCTGGAGGGCTGCATGTGAAGCCGTGCCTGTTGGGTCTATGCCTGGGGCTGACTGACTGCCTTGGAATCTGTGCCTAGGGAGCTGATTGCTTCTGTGTTGTTCGGCGGACAGCTCCGCATGACTGACTGCTAAAATCTAAATGGTTGACCGCTCATGCAGCAGTGTCTGTGACCAGCGGTGCCTGGGGAGCAGCCATGTCTTTGTGACAGTCTATCTTGGTGGCCTGCATGCAGGGTATCACACAAGTAATGGTCTAACAGGAGGGGCAGTCAGAGCCTCCCTGGTATACTGCTCAAAAATGCAAATAATAGAACTCAAGGGGCAGTAGACTAAATAAAACTTCGCTTTTAATAAACAGGAGATAAAATAGCCCCTACTAGACAAACAACGAATAAGACGTGCCCTGTGGGCAACTATACACACAGAACACAAAAATGTCACTAGTGGAAAAAACAGGTAAGGGGGTCAGAAAAGGGCGGGGGGATTGATATTAAAGCCCACTAACCCTAGTACCTCCCTGCTTGTCCTGTGACTCCCTACAAGGTATCCGGTCATCATCTTAGCAGACACCACCACACTGGGTCGTGCTATACAGTGTGCTTACAGCCCTGACCGCAGCCACAAATAAGCTTAGTCATGGTTTGACTAATACGAACACGTAGCCCCGTGTCCCCTGAAGAATCCTGGGGCTCTAACCGAAGAAACGCGTCGGGACACTTATATATGCACCCACCCTGACCTCCTCTGACGTCTAGGTGGTGTTATACCCCCCCCCCCCCTTCCTTTTTCTCTGTGTTCATTATTGTACGTTTTGGAGTATCTCAAAGTGTGAACTCTGCCTTTTTTCAGTCATCAATCGAATAGGGCCTCATCAGGGTTTCCTACCTAGGATCAGAGTTCCTGTCTGGGCCACCCCTTGCGGGGCATTTTTGGACCTCGTCCTTTGGATACCTTGTAGGGAGTCACAGGACAAGCAGGGAGGTACTCATTCGTCTTATTCGTTGTCTGCATGCAGGGTAACCTAGTTCTGTGACTGGTTGTCAATTTGCAGTTTAATAGTCTACAATAGGCATAGCACTCCAAAAAATCTCTATAATGCTCTTGATGAGGAGTGAGAAGATGGGCTGGACCATATTGCTTTAATAGCCTATATATACGGCCCGGCGGACCTTTTTATCTGGCCCGCAGAGCTGTCTGGAGGCAGCAGGAGTGGAGATGAGCCCTTCCATTGTGGAAGCGCTTATCTCCATATTCATCTGTATCGCCGTCCTCAGGACAGCGATACAGATAAATGGTGCAGGGGAGTGGCATCTCCCTTGCCCGTTCCTCTGATAGGCTACAGGCACTAGGCCTGTAGCCTATCAGAGGCCGGTGCAGGCCGAGTGGGACACAGGCCGGAAGAGGCCTGCACTGCATCACTGACAGCAGCATAAGGTAAGTATATGTGTTTATTGCTTTTATTTGTTTTATTATTTATAGTATCCTGTGGCAAGAAGGGGGGTGGGGGCCCAATATATTTGTACTATGGAGAAGAGGGGAAGCACTATGGAGAAGAGATGAAGCACTATGGGGTCCCTGTATACTGCCAAAATATGGGGGGGGGGGGGCACTATGGGGGGCCACTATGGAGAAGAGGGGAAGCACTATGGTGGCCCTATATACTGGCACAATATGGGGGGCACTATGGAGAAGAGGGGAAGCACTAAGGGGGTCCTATATACTGGCACATTATGGGGGGCACTTTGGGGTCCCTATCTACTGGCACAGTATCTATTCTGTGAATTGCAACTACAAAGCTAACTCCAGACTTTGATGCCTTAGCAAAAAAGGGAGACCAACAACACTGTTCCCACTAACATTGAAGGTGAGTTATATATACTATGTTATGAAAGAAATACATTTCATAAGTTTTGTACAATAACTCTTTTTATGCTTTTCTACCTTGAATTCAACTAAACCTTTAATGCAGGCATCCTCAAACTGCGGCCCTCCAGCTGTTGTAAAACTACAGCTCTCACAATGCCCTGCTGTAGGCTGATACCTGTAGGCTGTTCGGGCATGCTGGGAGTTGTAGTTTTGCAACAGCTGGAGGGCAGCAGTTTGAGGATGCCTGCTTTAATGTTACGAAATTGAAATTTAATTTTATATTAATTTTATATTAATTAATTGGAGATTTGACGTCTAAAGTTCTTCTGGTAAATGTAACACAGGGCCTCCAGTGGATCTTGGATCAAAGCATCTGTCTCGCAATATATTCTGCACCTAAGGAATCGGTGTTCAGCAATCATCTTCAGTTGGTCATTCCTTGTCAACATAAGTACTTCTTTAAGATGTTTTGTTAAAATCGGTTATGATTATTTTGATAAACACTTGATGAGAAACCCATATGAGATTTCTTTTATAAGATTATTCTAGATTAAGTATAATGTCCGGTATTAAAACTTCCTAGGATGTTATTGATCCGACCCTTTTTCTTTAAGTTCGGACCGTAAAGTTTTGGGATTCCCTATGCTTCCATCTGGGTATTCTTAGCTTTTCAAGCACTTTTGATAAGCCCAGGGATTAAAAGGAATAAGTTGCCACTGTCTGGACATTAGGAGATGCCTTATGCGTTACTTAGGGGTAACGAAGGATTGGAGAAAGTCCTCTTCGCTTTTTGTTCCCTTTTTCTGGCATAAATAAGGGTAAAGCAGCCTTGAAGAGTTTACTAGCCAGATAACTTAGGTCATTTTTTTCCTCTGACTTGCATCTCTTCTGGAAGCACTTTCTACTTGCTCAGTCTACCTCTTGGGAGGTAAGGATTAATGTTTCTATTGAGCAAACCTGTAACGCTGCCACATGGTCTTCTCCTTCTACCTTACCTTATCTATCGGCTCCTGCTAAATTCTACCTCTATTCTTCTGTTGGTAAGAAGTTCTGCAAGTGGTGGGAAGGGAGGGAAAAATGATGATTTCACTTACCAGTAATCGGATTTTCCAAGACAGCACCCTTCCTCATTCCTTCCCTGGTGTTTCTAGGTTCTTGACTTAAGTTGCACAGGGTGTAAAAACATAAAAATTAAAAAATTAAATATAAATATTTATATATAACTAACCTAGGTTGGAGTCACTCTCTTGCTCTGTAAACCACTGAGGTTGGAGAGAGGCTCCACCTTTTTATTCTGCAGGTTTCCTGTCCCTGGGGGGCGGATCCCCTCTCTCTGTGGTGCTGTGGTGGGGTCTGGAAAATCCGATTGCCGGTAAGTGTAATCAACATTTTTTCAAAAATGCTTTATTATGTAAAACTAAAACAACCCCAAAAAAAAGTCATATTTGGTATTGTCGCGTCCGTAACAACCTGCTCTATAAAAATAGCATATGATCTAACCTGTCAGATGAACATTGTAAAAAACAAAAAATAAAAACACGGTGCCAAAACAGCTATTTTTTCCAAACGCCTCTACAGCGGCATGATTGACAGGAGGATTATCCCGCCTCCCCCAAGGACAGGGAACAATGTGGAGATCTTTAAATAGCCCCCTCCCCTTATTTGCTCCAGTTGTTTCCTGTCCCTCTTAATACGTGGAGATCCTCCTACTGGAAAAAGCTCTGGCAGGAAGCGTCCTGCTGAACAGCTGTGCTGGTAACATGTCAGCAACAGAGACAGCATCCGGAAATCTGCAGACCCGTCAAAAGCCAACAGCCCGGTAAGCTCTAATCCTCTTGGGAGGTTTAATGATGTGTGTTCAATGGTTTCTTCTGGATAATATTAGAAACATTATCAAAGAAGAAGTGAGCAGCACTGTGGACCTTAAGTTAGCATCCACATCTCAAAAACCATCCACTTCCGTGTCTGTTATGTCCGCACCCTCTGAAGTGGTCGTCCACTTTGTTCCATAGAGGACACTGATTCCCTATTAAAAACAATAAGGGCAACCTTAACCATCCCAGGTCCGCCGCACGCAGGATTGCGTCCTGGCGGCGGCCCTGTTATTCCTCATAGATGCGTCATCTCGCGAGAGGCGAGATTTCCTGTGATCGCGCGCACACTGGAGCGCGCGTTCACAGGAATCGAAGGTAAACCAGTGAATCTACAGCCTGCCAGCGGCGATCATTCGCTGGCAGGCTGTAGATGCGATTTTTAACCCCTGAAAGGTATATCAGACGCTGTTTTGTTAACAGCGTCTAATATACCTGCTACCTGGTCCTCTGGTGGTCCCTTTTGCTTGGATCGACCACCAGAGGACACAGGCAGCTCTGTAATAAGTAGCACCAAACACCACTACACTACACCCCCCCTGTCACTTATTAACCCCTGATCACCCCCCTGTAAGGCTCCATTCAGATGTCCGTATGTGTTTTGCAGATCCATGGATCCACGGATCCGTGGATCCGCAAAACACGGACACCGCGGATCTGAAAAACACGGACACCGGCAATGTGCTTTCCGCATTTTGCGGATCCCAACATTGCCAGAACTATATAGAAAATGCCTTTTCTTGTCCGCAATTGCGGACAAGAATAGGACATGTTCTATAGGCTCTACAAAAAACGCGGTGTTCGCCAGATCAGACCTGATCTTGTGCGCACACTTGCGTTCAGTCCGCCCCAACGCAGTGACAGAATATTTTTTTTCTGATCACTGCAAAAACACCGTAAAATCGCTGCGGCGCTAAAAGATCACTTTTGAGGGGCATGGCGAGTTCATAGACGATTTTATTTTTTTAGCACAAGTTAGCGGAAATTTTTTATTTATTTTTTCTTAACTTGTGACAATTCCACTAACTAAAATTCAACTAACTTGTGACAAAAAATAAAATCTCACATGAACTCACCATACCCCTCACGGAATCCAAATGCGTAAATTTTTTTTGACATTTATATTCTAGACTTCTTCTCACGCTTTAGGGCCCCTAAAATGCCAGGGCAGTATAAATACCCCATAAGTGACCCCATTTTGGAAATAAGACACCCCAAGGTATTCCGTGAGGGGCATGGCGAGTTCCTAGAATTTTTTTTTTGGGCACAAGTTAGCGGAAAATGTTTTTTTTTTGTTTTATTTTCTCTTACAAAATCATTTTCCGCTAACTTTGAAAAAAAAAATATTCTAGGAACTTGCCATGCCCCTCACGGAATACCTTGGGGTGTCTTCTTTCCAAAATGGGTTCACATGTGGGGTATTTATACTGCCCTGGCATTTTAGGGGCCCTAAAGCGTGAGAAGTCTGGAATCCAAATGCCTAAAAATGCCCTTCTAAAAGGTACTCATTGGAATTTGGACCCCTTTGCGCATCTTGGCTGCAAAAAAGTGTCACAAATGTGGTATCGCCGTACTCAGAAGAAGTAGGGCAATGTGTTTTGGGGTGTCTTTTTACATATACCCATGCTGGGTGAGAGAAATATCTCTCTAAAAGACAACTTTTACCATTTTTTTTATGCAAAGTTATTTCTCTCACCCAGCATGGGTATATGTAAAAATTCACCCCAAAACACATTGCCCTACTTCTCCTGAGTAGGGCGATACCACATGTGTGACACTTTTTTGCAGCCTAGGTGCGTAAAGGGGCCGAAAGTCCAACAAGTATTTTTAGGCTTTACAGGGTTGCTCATAATTTAGCCCCGCCCAAAAGGCCAGAACAGTAAACACACCCCAAAAATGACCCCATTTCGGGAAAGTAGAAACCCCAAGGTATTCGCTGAGGGGCATATTGAGTCCATGAAAGATTGAACTTTATGTCATATGTTAGCGGAAAGGGAGACTTTGTGAGAAAAAAAACAAAAAAAAAACAATTTCTGCTAACTTGTGCCCAAAAAAAAAAAAACTTCTATGAACTCGCCATGCCCCTCACGGAATACCTTGGGGTGTCTTCTTTCCAAAATGGGGTCACATGTGGTGTATTTATACTGCCCAGGCATTTTAGGGGCCCTAAAGCGTGAGAATCCAAATGCCTAAAAATGCCCTCCTTTACATATACCCATGCTGGGTGAGAGAAATATCTCTCTAAAATGACAACTTTGTATAAAAAAAAATGGAAAAGTTGTCTTTTAGAGAGATATTTATCTCACCCAGCATGGGTATATGTAAAAAGACACCCCAAAACACATTGCCCTACTTCTTCTGAGTACGGCGATACCACATGTGTGACACTTTTTTGCAGCCAAGATGCGCAAAGGGGCCCAAATTCCAATGAGTACTTTTAGGATTTCACAGGGCATTTTAACGCATTTGGATTCCAAACTACTTCTCATGCTTTAGGGCCCCTAAAATGCCCGGGCAGTATAAATACCCCACAAGTGACCCCATTTTGGAAAGAAAACACCCCAAGGTATTCCGTGAGGGGTATGGTGAGTTCATGTAAAATTTTATTTTTTGTCACATTTGTCACAAGTTAGTGGAATATGAGACTTTGTAAGAGAAAAAAAAAACATATTCCGCTAACTTGTGATAAAAAATAAAAACTTAGGGTGTCTACTTTCCGAAATGGGGTCATTTGTGGGGCGTTTCTACTGTCTGGGCATTGTAGAACCTCAGGAAACATGACAGGTGCACAGAAAGTCAAAGTGCGTAAATTCACATTTTTGCACCATAGTTTGTAAACATAGTATAGTACATAAGGCCGAAAAAAGACATTTGTCCATCCAGTTCGGCCTGTCATCCTGCAAGTTGATCCAGAGGAAGGCCAAAAAAAACTGTGAGGTAGAAGCCAATTTTCCTCACTTTAGGGGAATAAAATATTCCTTCCCGACTCCAATCAGGCAATCAGAATAACTCCCTGGATCAACGACCCCTCTCTAGTAGCTATAGCCTGTAATATTATTACGCTCCAGAAATACATCCAGGCCCCTCTTGAATTCCTTTATTGTAATCACCATCATCACCTCCTCAGGCAGAGAGGTCCATAGTTTCACTGCTCTTACCGTAAAGAATCCTCTTCTATGTTTGTGTACAAACCTTCTTTCCTCCAGACGCACAGGATGTCCCCTCGTCACAGTCACAGTCCTGGGGATACATAGATGATGGGAGAGATCTCTGTACTGACCCTTGATATATTTATACATAGTAATTAGATCTCCCCTCAGTCGTCTTTTTTTCTAAAGTGAATAACCCTAATTTTGATAATCTTTCAGGGTACTGTAGTTGCACCATTCCAGTTATTACTTTAGTTGCCCTTCTCTGGACCCTCTCCAGCTCTGCTATGTCTGCTTTGTTCACTGGAGCCCAGAACTGTACACAGTACTCCATGTGTGGTCTGACTAATGATTTGTAAAGTGGTAGGACTATGTTCTCATCACGGGCATCTATGCCCCTTTTGATGCAACCCATTATCTTATTGGCCTTGGCAGCAGCTGCCTGACACTGGTTTTTGCAGCTTAGGCTACTTTCACACTAGCGTTTTTCTTTTCCGGCGCTGAGTTCCGTCCTAGGGGCTCAAATCCGGAAAAGAACTGATCTGTTTTATCCTAATGCATTCTGAATGGAGAGTCCGTCCCTCAGGATGCATCAGGATGTCTTCTGTTCAGTCTTTTTGACTGATCAGGCTTTTCAGAAAACCGTAGCATGCAGTATTTTTACCTCCGGCCAAAAATCCTGAACACTTTGACTGAACGCCTGATCAGGCTTTTTTCCCATTGACTTACATTAACGCCGGATCCCGCGCTGTGTGTTCAGTCAAAACGGATCCGGCTTTTGCATGTTAAACCCGAAAAATAGGAAAAAAAAGTTAAAGTCCATAAATGGCGGATCCGTTTTTTCCAATGCATTTTTCCATTGTGATCGAAAGCCTGATCAGGATTCAAATGTAATCAGTTTTCACACGTTTTTCCGGATCCGGCGGGCAGTTCCGGTGTCGGAATTGAACGCCGGATTCAAACAACGCTAGTGTGAAAGTAGCCTTAGTTTGCGGTTTATTAAAATTCCTTAGTTTGCCGTTTATTAAAAAACGCTATAACTTTTACCCAAACCAATAAATATACACTTATTGCATTTTTTTTTTTATCAAAGACATGTAGAACAATAAATTTAGAGAAAAATTTATATAGAAATGTAGTTTTAATTGAAAATTTTTAAAACAGAAAGTGAAAAATGTCATTTTTTTGCTAAAATTTCGATTAATATAAAAAAAGTAAAAAGGTCAGCAGCAATGAAATACCACCAAATGAAAGCTCTATTAGTGAGAAGAAAAGGAGGTAAAATTCATTTGGGTGGTAAGTTGTATGACCGAGCAATAAACCGTGAAAGTAGTATAGTGCAGAATTGTAAAAAGTGGTATGGTCATTAAGGGGGTTTAAGCTAGGGGGGCTGAAGTGGTTAAACCTAGAAGAATCTAAACAGCCAAAATCCGTACAGGACCTTATGTTTAGAGGGTTGGGAGAAAAAAGGAAAATAGTTTTTCCCCTACATTCAAATAGTACTAAACTTATTAATATGGAGTTGACTGACCTAGAGAAAAGACCCGGGGTCTCCAGGATCCTAAAAGGGAAATATCCTTTTTCGGAGGAAGATACCACCTTTTGGGATAAATGTCCAAAAGTGAATGCCCCAGTAGAAAAAAAAAAATAAAAAAAAATCAGCACTCCCCTTTGAAGATTTAGGTCTCTTAAAAGACCCCATGGACAAAAAGAGTAAAGCTTTCCTAAAGAATCCCTGGAAGCATCTATGGCAGGCATGTCCAAACTGCGGCCCTCCAGCTGTTGCAAAACTACAACTCCCAGCATGCTTGGGAAGCTTACAGCTATTAGGGCATGCTGGGAGTTGTAGTTTTGCAACAGCTGGAGGGCCGCAGTTTGGACATGCCTGATCTATGGCTATCTTAAGACCAAGTGTAGCATCCACTTATATGGCAAGATCCATGGTTATCTGGATTAACCAACTAGAGGAGCATTTGATGACAGGAACCCCAATGGAGAACATCAATGCTTCCATACCCATGTTTAAACAGGCGGACAATTTTTTAGCCGATGCTTCTGTTGGCACTATAAAATTGGCGGCTAAGTCGGCTTCCCTCTCTAATGCCAGAAGAGCAGTGTGGCCGAGATCCTGGTCAGGGGATTCAGCATCAAAAAATAAGTTATGCGGTATCCCCTGTGAGGGTGATAGGTTTTTGGGATCTGAAAATCAACGAAATCCTAGAGAAAGCCACAAATAATAAAAAAGGATTTCCATCAGATCCCAGAAATTTTTGTCAAAGACGAAATTTCAGCTCATCCACAAGGGGTAGACAGGATCAGCAAAAAATAGGTTTTTCATCCAGATGGCAGACGGGTAGAGGAAGAGGCAAAGGTTTTCTCTTTAACCCAACAAATTCCTCCCAGAAATCTACAAATCAATGACGCCAGAAGCAGGGTGGGAGGAAGACTAAAGAAATGTTTCCAGCTTGGAATACCCCTTGGCTATTATATCAGCAGGTCTAAAACTAGAGTTTTCTTTCCTACCTCTAGATGTTTTGCAGATCACCAAAGAGACGAAAACAGTTCAGTCTTTGCTTCTAGACCAGGTGATGATACTGCTTCAAAAAGAGGCCATTGTTCCAGTCCTTCCAGGAGAAGAGAACAGGTTTTTATTCTCCAGTGTTTCTAGTAAAAAAAAACTAATGGCTCGTGCAGAGCAATTATAAATCTAAAAGGCCTAAATCGTCATCTCCAGTACAAATGTTTTAAAATAGAGACAATAAAATCTACGATAAACCTGCCAGGGAAGGACGCTTTCATGGCGACTCTGGATCTGACCGATGCATATTATAACATTCCAATATGCAGCGGTCACCAAAAGTATTTATGGTTCGCAATTTAAAAGAGAAGTGTTCCAATTCCAGGTCCTTCCTTTTGGCCTCACATCTGCGCCGAGGATCTTTTCAAAAATAATAGCAGAGGCCGTAGCAGATTCACATCAAAAAGGGATACTGGTCATCCCCTATTTAGACGATTTTTTCTATTGCTACAGAGTCAAAAGAGACACTAGAAGAACAATTAAGTATTGTACAGCAGGATCTAGAAGGACTAGGATGGATGAAAAATCTAGAAAAGTCAAATCTTTGTCCTGAAAGAAGGAAGATATTTTTGGGCATGTTATTAGCCCATTCTTAGTCGATGCACTCTCAAAGCCTTGGCCAAGCGAGACCCTGTATGCGTTTCCCCATTTGTATTAATTACAAAGATCCTGCAAAAGGTGTTACAAGAAAAACCCAGGTTAATCCTAATAGCGCCTTACTGGCCAAGAAGGTCATGGTTGCCCCTACTCTTCAGGATGTCAGCAGGAGATTTCTGGATCCTACCGAATATTCCAGACCTTCATCAGGGCCCAGTTTTACACCCCAGGTCAACGCAGCTTCAACTGGCAGCCTGGAACCTGAGCAGGAATTATTAAGAAGAAAAGGACTTTCAGAGGAGGTAATTTCTACAATACTATGCAGTTGAAAAGCTATTACATCAAACATTTATAATAGAATCTGGGAACCTGTTTTAAAGTTTACAAAAGCTAACACAGTTGGCCCCTTTTATGGTTTCTAATATTTTAGATTTTCTGCAGGCCGGTTTAAACAAAGGTTTAAAATTCCAGATATTGGCCCTGAGTGCGTTTTTAGATACTAAACTGGCAGTAGTAGATCTTATTAAAAGATTTGTGAAAGGGGCCCGGAGAAGGTAACCTAAAGTCAGATCCATGGTTCCTCGATGGGATTTAAATCTGGTTTTCTCTACTCTAATCGAGTCCCCCTTTGGGCCGCTACCTGAAATCTCCTTGAAATTACTATCATTTAAAACAATTTTTCTGGTGGCAATAACTACAGCTAGTTGGGGAGATGCAGGCATTTTCAAGTAGACCTCCATATCTGTTAGAGATGATAGGATAGTGTTAAAACACTCTCCCTCTTTTTTGCCCAAGGTTGTCCTTGAAATTCCACTGTTTGCATGAAGTGTCTCTACCATCATTCGGAACCACAACAGGCTGTCCGGAACAGAAGCGTTTCCGTAATCGAAATGTTCGGAGGTCTGTGTTGGCTTATCTTAAGACAACGGAAGAATTTAGGAAGACAGACTGTTCGTTCAGTTTGCAGGGCCAAACAAAGGAAAGGCGGCAAGCAAAACAACCATCGGCAGATGGATTAGATCAACAATTTTGTTTTGTTATAATTTGAGAAAGGTCTCTCCTCCAGAAGGACTTAGAGCTCATTCAACGCGGTCAGTTGAGACTTCCTGGGATTAGTCAGCGGACGTCCCTCTGGAACAGATTTGCCAGGCAGCTACCTGTGCAATGAGCAGGACACTGGGTCAGTGGGGTTGCTATGCAGTGGGTCCGTTTTTATGTGTATAAGTTTGTGACGCCAGTTGCAGCTTGCGCAGGTACTGTAGCAGGGCCCTTTAAGATGTTACAGCTCATACCAGGCGAGGAATGCCAGAGGGGATAATGTCTCTGTATAGTGTCAACTGTGTCTCCTACCTTGGTACGGCTGGACTCCTGTATCCTGGCTCACATGCAACAAATTGAGTGTTGTTAATAGCAGTTTGGATGGAATAATTAAGATCCAGACAGGAATTATCGTCCAACTCGTCTTTACTGAATGGCAGCTTTGAATCTGTACAAGTTACAGCAATAGTCTTTAGGTCCCAGCAGGTATTGTCAATAGGTGGCAGGAATTTATATCTATTCTGCTTCTGGTACATACGCCTAGTAGATCTGGCAGGTATTAGTCTTCTGCTCTGTCTGTATTCTGCTTGGTAGTGGGCCTGAATAGCTGAGGAGGAATTTGGCTTCTCCTGGACTTGGGAAATATACTCACAACTTGGCTCACAGGGTATGCTTCTTCCTGGATGCTGGAGATGGCTGCTTCTCTGGTCGACCAGCTGAGGTAGATGACTCAGGCTGGGAAGATGGGTCCTTAACCTCAGCCGAGGTTGGATCCAGGGTTGGGATCCCTGATTCTGGGAGCTCCTTTCAACACAACCTACCCCAGCGATTTAAGTCCGTTGTTTTTTTTTGCACACTTATGAAACATGCGATTCTGTTGTTAGGGATGGACACACAATTCAATCCGATCCTGTTCGTGACGCCCCTTGATGCAATGAGCAGGACACTGGGTCAGTGGGGTTGCTATGCAGTGGGTCCATTTTTATGTGTATAAGTTTGTGACGCCAGTTGCAGCTTGCGCAGGTACTGTAGCAGGGCCCTTTAAGATGTTACAGCTCATACCAGGCGAGGAATGCCAGAGGGGGATAATGTCTCTGTATAGTGTCAACGGTGTCTCCTACCTTGGTACAGCTGGACTCCTGTATCCTGGCTCACATGCAACAAATTGAATGTTGTTAATAGGAGTTTGGATGGAATAATTAAGATCCAGACAGGAATTATCGTCCAACTCGTCTTTACTGAATGGCAGCTTTGAATCTGTACAAGTTACAGCAATAGTCTTTAGGTCCCAGCAGGTATTGTCAATAGGTGGCAGGAATTTATATCTATTCTGCTTCTGGTACATACGCCTAGTAGATCTGGCAGGTATTAGTCTTCTGCTCTGTCTGTATTCTGCTTGGTAGTGGGCCTGAATAGCTGAGGAGGAATTTGGCTTCTCCTGGACTTGGGAAATATACTCACAACTTGGCTCACAGGGTATGCTTCTTCCTGGATGCTGGAGATGGCTGCTTCTCTGGTCGACCAGCTGAGGTAGATGACTCAGGCTGGGAAGATGGGTCCTTAACCTCAGCCGAGGTTGGATCCAGGGTTGGGATCCCTGATTCTGGGAGCTCCTTTCAACACAACCTACCCCAACAGGGGTGGCTGGTACACTAACTAGACTTCCTACTCCTCCTCATGATACAGGACATGGGAACATCCCACTTCTGCTCATACAGGGGAGCCTAGACTGGAATGGACTATTCCGGTCGAGATATACTAAACTATTCTATAGACTGCCTATACATTGCCGCCGCCTACTGGTGTACATGAATAATTACAGCAATTTACATAAAACAGTCATAAGAAATCCAGATAATGGAAAATGTAATGTCAGGTTACACAAGATAACACATTTACACTTAACATCATATAGCAGGGTGACAGAGTTTTAGTGACATACTCTGGGATGCTACATACCCCGTTACTTTAAGATAAGCCGTCCTCGGCGCAAGATAGGCAGGTGAGGAATAAGCTCTGGGTACCCAATAAATACAATGTGCTGCATGAATTACATATAATGACAAACAAAGACAAGACATATAACAGTTTCCTCGAGGTTCCTGCCCGCTAGAATAAGGTGTCCAACCAGGGGCGTAGCGTGGGGGGGGCCAGGGGGGCCGTTGCCCCGGGCGCCAAACTGCAGAGGGGTGCTCCGGCTGAAAGTTTATAATAGTGCATTTTTGCAGGACGCGGCTATTTAGTGCGCCCCCCCCGGCCCTGATGATTCACTTGTGCGGTCGGCCGCGGCGGGCGCACTGGTTGGTTAGTTAACAGTGCACTATTAACATACATGGTCGGCGCCGCCTCCTGCTCCTAGTGGCAATCATTAGGCTGGCCTGGCTCCCTCTGGCTCCGCCCACTTTCCAGACTGGAAGCACAGTGCGGAGCGCGGGAGCCAGAGCAAGCAGAAGCCAGTAGAAGATTGCCAGGTAAATCCCTTGTAGCTCCGACTTGTCCTGTTTGTATAAGGGATTTATCTCTTCCACCAGATTGGGGCCAGGTCAACTGTCCAGACACGGCCAGAGACACAAACTGTGTTCCTCCGGAGGATGGAGACTGGTCCAGTACAGGATGCAAGGATCTGGTTGATGTCTTAGATCAGACATAATAAAAAATGAGCTCCAGTCACAGACACTGTGGCTGCTTCACAAGTTCTTTCCCAGCAGTGCTGACATCTCTGCGCATGGGCATTGCCTGCCATCTTATCCGGGGGGGGGGGGGCATTACATTAATAATAAAGAGGAGGACATTATATTAATAATAAAGAGGAGGACATTATATTAATAATAAAGAGGAGGACAATATACTACTAATAAAGAGGGGCTATTATATTAATAAAAAAGTGGGGGCCATTATATTAATAAAAGAGGGGTACTTTATAATAATAATACAGAGGGGGTCATTAATAATAATAATACAGAGGGGGTCATTAATAATAATACTAATACAAAGGGGCAATTATAATATACAGGGGGAATAATATTATGGGGGACTATCTGTCTGGCTCTAGCACAGTATTGGGGGGCAGCAGGATGACAGTGTTGAGACACCAGGAAGGGGAGGATGATAGTAAAGTGAGGAACCGAATTTTTTTTTCTGTGAAACTCTGCAGAGACGAGAAGCGGTTGAAAGAAGGTATCATGGCGGTCTTATCTCTGAATGAAGACGTTGAGGAAAGTCTACATCACAGGAGACGTCACTGGATGTAACAGGTATGGGGCGGTATTATACTGTATATAATAATGGCCATCCACATATCTGTTTCACAGTAGGGTTGGGGGAGGAGATTGAGAATTTGGCCCACCCTGCCGCATCCGGCCCCAGACTTCAGGTCACACTGTGCGTGTTTTGAATTTTGGGGCCTCACACCCAGCTACTACATTATCTGTACTCACAGAGTTACCACTGTGTTATCTGTGGTGTTACATAGGACTGCAGGTGATATCTACTACATTATCTGTACTGAGAGAGTTATCACTGTGTTATCTGAGGTGTTACATAGGACTGCAGGTGATATCTACTACATTATCTGTACTGAGAGAGTTATCACTGTGTTATCTGTAGTTTTACATAGCACTGCTAGTGATCTACTACATTATCTGTTAAAAGGGGCGTGCCCACAGGCTGAGGGGGGGCGCAATTTTTGGGTTGCCCCGGGTGCTGGCAACCCACGCTACGCCACTGTGTCCAACACACAGTTTCCTTATCTTGGTATAACCAGGTAACCTAATACTGCACATAGCATACATTACTGACTGACTGTATGTCCTGAGCTCGGTAGACATCAAGGAAAGCATGGGCGTGTCTTTACTCTGTAATCCAACCATTGTGTAATGCAAAGCCCGCAAATAAAAGGGTGGCTTTATCCTGTATTCCCTTCCCTGCACCATAGCCTGAAGAAATTTGCCTTAAAGCACGATCACTATGATGTCTATGAGGAAGCTAAGTAGTGTCTCTAAGGTTTGAGGGCCCGTACCTTAGGCAAAAGGCTCAGAAGGGGAGGTATTTATCGTCTTCTGGCAATTTCACAGGAGGAGGGTCTTTAATCCCGTGCGCTCCTGGAAATGAGACACCTCCGGATGGGAACAATCCTGAACATAAAACAAGCGGGAAGGAGCAGCCTAGGGCTTCTAACGATAACCGAAGCAGCAGGGGTACCTGTGTAACTGGATATGCCTGGACTTACCACTTGGTCCTACCCTGGGTACCTATATGTATATATCACCGGGTGTAGGCCATTAGTATACAATGTCCCTATGATGACAGTCCATACAAGGGGGGAGAGAATAAGAGCTGTAAAAAGGCACACTTTAAGTAAGTTGCTACATTTTTTTGTTAAGTGCAATGGTAAGTGCAATCATTACAAACAGTACATAAATTCACATTGTGGCACCTGAAAGGATAATACACACAATGGGCATGTTATCTTGAACGTTGCATAACATTGGTAAACTGGTTACTAGTGCAAAATATTAAATAGCATGAAAATTGTATGCAAGCTTTTATGTTGCAATAAAACATTTTATATAAAATAGTGCAATTGTCAATATCAGGTGAGGCTCAACAATAACTTGAGTCCTGTTTCCTGAAAGTGCTTAAAGTTGTAAAATCCTCTGGAAACTGATAAAAGTTCCTTGCAATCCACAGGGCAAAGGAGTAAATTGTAATCCAAAGGGTTAAAAGTTAATAGCAGCAAAGGCTATCAAGTAACCTGAGAAAGGGGATAAAACAGTTAACTTGGAGATGAGGGGGTAAATTGCTGTTGGGGGGAGTCCTTACTGACATGTCCATCTGGATGAGGACAAACACTGGCAACCTGGAACAAAATGGTTAAAAGCACACAAAAACTGCCAAACAGGTCCTCACCCGTCAAGCAATCAGTCCATGGAGTGGCTCCCAAACAATGTCACTGGATTTTTTTTTTTCTTTAGTGGGGACACCTTACAGGTAGGTGTCCAGCTCCTCGTCGCTACTGGAGCTGCTGAACCTCATTAGAGGTAACTCCTGCCTCTGGTGGTAGCACAGGGTAGCGTTGGTAGTGGTACGCCACCGCCCTCTACCGGTGACAGTAGGAATTGACTGTGCAGACAGCCTGGACAAAGCTGTAGAGACACGGACCGGCACCAAAGGTCGATGGACCGCGTCTTTGTAAGAGCTGGGAGACCTGGATCTCCAGTGGCTGTTCTGGGTAAACAGGTTCTCCACCGATGGACATCTCATTCCACCTGGGACGCGGGTAGGCCATGTTTGCTGTTCTCCGGAACACACAGACTGCCAGAACTAAGGGAGGGGCACAGACAGTGGAGTCTTTATCACCTCGGGTCCCAGTAACAAGTTCATGGAGGGCGGTCTCTATTTTTCCCGCTTCCAAAGGGGCGTATTCGTTATCTTCGCGCTCTTGAGGGGGAGTTACTAGATTTTCCCGCTTCTGGGGGGCGTATTCTTCATTTTCGCGTACTTTTTTTGTATAATTGTCTTTTTATTGAAGAATAGTACAAGAATAAAAGAAAACATTCACATTTTCTTATGTAATGTTATGGCAATCAAATGATCAAAAAATGTGACAGAATTGACAATGCAAATAAAGCATCAATATGCACATCACATCAATCTCGATCTATCAATATCAATTCGTACTTAACCCGGTAACCGGGAAAATAACAAAATAGCTGGGCAGAAGCTGCCCTCACATCCTCCAACGTATTATTTAACACTGTTATGGTGACGAATAAGGGACAAGACAAGAGGGTGGACAGAGGAAAAGGGGGTGGGAATTCTATTCAGCAGTATCAAAAAAAATGTATCCCAAGGCTAGAGGGTATCTCTTGTCTCTTCCAATATTTAGCTATGAGGCGTCTGGTTGCCGACAAGATATGAAGTACTAAGCAAAGTACTGGTTTCTTTAATACCATTGGAGGCATGTTCAGTAGAAACATGTATGGGTCCAATGAAGATTTTGTATTAAAAAGCTGCAATAAAAGGTGCTGGGCTTCTCTCCATAATGGGAAAATGGCTTGACAGTCCCAAAAGATGTGAAATAGAGACCACTGACCAGAATCACACCTCCAACAAGTACCAGAAACAGTAGGGTTCAAGTGTCTAAGCATCTGGGGTGTATGGTACCAGAACATCAAAAGCTTATATGAATTCTCCGTGAAGGTCACACAAGTGGATGACATTGCTGCTCTACGCCATATAAGCTGCCACTCACTTGGCGATATTTCTTTTTCTAAGTATCTCTCCCATTTGGACATATATGTATGCCTTAGGATCTGAGGAGACTCGGGGGTTGAGAGAAGAACATAAATGTCTGATATAAGACCCTCAGTGGAGGTCGAAAGTTTGCATAATCTCTCAAACTGTGTCGGAGTAGATTCCTTTGTATCACGTAATATGGTTCTAAGCAAATGTTGTATTTGCAAATGCTGCCATCTAGAGGATTCAGGCAGATTGTATCTCTCCTTAAAGGGACACTGACAGGCCCAATAAGCATATTTAGGTATATATATGACAGTACAGGTCTTATCAAGTGTGTTAAAATCATCTAAGTATCCTCCCTGTCCACCTTATAAATACCGAAAACTAAAGTTTTATAACCTGCTTGTCTCGTCTCCAATCTGCCCAAGGAGCGGCGTTTCATCTCAAAATCCGCCCAGCCAGCTGCTCCCAACTGCCGTTCTGAAGCCCCGCCCAGCTCATCAATATTCACTTCGCTGGGCGGCGGCTACAACTCTCCCTGACTCAAGTGCCCGGCGCATGCGCATAAAGCAGAGGCTGCAGCGGCCTCTTAGACGCAGACTGTTTGTACGCAGGCGCGATGTGACCCCGGCCGGGCGCATGCGCTCAAGATTGGACGGAGGACGTGCCCAGAGGATTGAATTGGCCATGCGCAGGATCTTGAGTCGGGGACAGTTGTAGCCGCCGCCCAGCGAAGTGAATATTGATGAGCTGGGCGGGGCTTCAGAACGGCAGTTGGGAGCAGCTGGCTGGGCGCATTTTGAGATGAAACGCCGCCCCTTGGGCAGATTGGAGACGAGACAAGCAGGTTATAAAACTTTAGTTTTCGGTATTTATAAAGGTGGACAGGGGGGCTACTTAGAAAATTTTAACACACTTGATAAGACCTGTATTGTCATATATATACCTAAATATGCTTATTGGGCCTGTCAGTGTCCCTTTAAGCAAATCGAATGGTATGATCTCAAGGGTCCTATATTCCACTATATCAGCAAATCTAAATAGTATATTAGAAAACCATGGCTTAAAAGACGTACCTTGCGTCCCTAACGGAAACACAGGATTGTATAAAAACGAGGTCATGGAGGATTTATCAGAGTCCAACAGAAATTTCTGTTTGCAGCTTTTCCAAACAGTATACGTATGTGACATAGGACCCAACAATTGGGTGGTACAGTCAGCTGATAATGGTGACCATAAGAGGGCATTGGGATGGATAGGGGCCAACCATAACTTCTCAATCTCCATCCATCTAGAGAATGCTGGGAGGAAAGACCATGCCGGGATATAAATGCAAATGCGTCGCCCAGTAATATTTCATTACATCGGGGAGCCCCAGACCACCCTGTGATTTAAGGGCAGTGCGAGTACTGCAAGAGATTCTATGCCTCTTTCCATTCCAGACAAACCTAAGGATGGAAGATTGTAACGCTCTCAGATCTCTCTTAGGTATCGGGACTGGAATAGTCTCCATCACATATAGTAACTTGGGCAATATGGTCATTTTGACCGCTGCAATGCGCCCCAATAAAGAGATTGGCAAGGGCATCCATTTAGCCATAAGTGCATTAAGCTCCTGGAAAAGTGGAACAAAATTATGAGCATGTAGGTTGCCGTACGTTTTTGTTAATTTTACTCCCAGATATTTAAGGGTGGTATCGTTCCATTTAAAATGGTAGTTACTTTGTAAAGTACTCAATATATCTGGGGGGACATTAATAGACAGTGCCATCATTTTTGACGTATTGGCCTTATATCCAGATAACCTGCTATATTCCCCTATCGTCTGGAATAAATTTGACAGCGAAGTATGTAAATTAGTCAGCGTCAGAAGAATGTCATCCGCAAAGAGTGATAATTTAAAGGTCACTTTATTAACTTCTACACCTTGAATATCAGGGTGGGCCCGTATCTGCGCCGCCAGCGGCTCTATGCAAAGTACAAAGAGTAAGGGGGATAACGGGCAGCCCTGCCTCGTACCATTTTGAATAGTTATCATGTTCGACTGAGCATATGTCGTTTTCACAAAGGCCGTGGGGCGAGTGTAAAGGGCTCGTATAGCATTCAAGAAGGGCCCCCCTACGCCAAAACACCGCAATGTAGAAACTCAGGCGATCAAAGGCCTTTTCTGCATCTAGGCCTAATACTAATGCTTGCTGTTTCCTCCTATTGATAATATCTATCAGATCTATAGTCCTCCTTGTATTATCACCTCCTTGGTGGTGCAACACAAAGCCAACTTGGTCTTTATGAATCAAACTCGGGAGGAGACTAACAAGCCTGTTCGCCAAAAGTTTCGTAAATATCTTTAAGTCTGAGTTAAGGAGGGCTATAGGACGATAGTTCACACAATCCATATGATCCTTTTCTGGTTTAGGTATGAGGGTGATAAAAGATTGCAGCATCGTGTCCGGTATAGGAGAGCCCTCCAAGAAGGAATTAAAGACCTTAACCATATAGGGGAGGAGGGTTTCTATATATGTCTTATAATAAAGGTACGGCAGACCATCCGGCCCAGGAGACTTACGATTCGGAAGATTTTTTATCACTTCTGATATTTCTTCGGCTGTAATCTGAATGTTAAGAGTAGCTGCTAAGTCACTAGATAATTTGGGTAGCTTACATTTTTTGAGGAAGGAGAACTGTTCCTGTTGCCGTACAGGATCCCTCGAGACCTGCAGGGGAAGAGAGTACAGATTTTCATAATATTTCTGGAAAATGGCCATAATTTTTGGGGATCATAAGTGATAGTGCCATCGGCCTGTCTCAAGGCCGTCGGGGTATTTGCTAAAGTGGAATCCCGCAATTGCTTCGCCAAGAGTGTATGCGATTTATTCCCCCAAGCATAATAACGCTGCCTGGAATATAAGAGTAACTCAGTTTTTACCAATGCCAGGTCTCTCAACTTAGCTCTCAGCATAAGTATGCGTCTTAACAGGTGACGAGAATTGCGGGATCCCAACTGGCCCTCCAGGTTTTCCAGATCTTTTTTGATAGAACAATAGTGCATGTTCCTATCCTTTTTCAATTTGGAGCCAATGGCTATACAATTACCTCTAAAGACAGCTTTATGCGCCTCCCATAGGGTGGACACAGAGGAGACTGATTGCTGATTGATACGAAAAAAAATTCCGATAGACCCTCTTGTAAATTCTGCCTAGATATGGGGTTAGAGAGAAGGCTCTCATTCAGACGCCAGTGACAAACCTTAGTAATCGGATGTTTAGTGCTTAACTTCAAAAAAATTGGCGCATGATCTGACCATGTGATAGACCCTATATCAGCGTCCATCATTAAACACATTGTGGGAACATTACTTAGAAAGTAAATCAATGCGAGTTTGTGTACTATGAGGATGTGAATAAAACGTAAACGTTCTGGATGTGGGATAATTCACTCGCCATAGGTCGTACATCGCAAACCTTCTCACCAACCGCCTAAAAAGACGCGAAAACCTGGCCTGTTCCCTGGAAGGGGGTTTTCCTGCCAACGCCTGCCTGTCTAGTGTTTCAGAGAAAGAGACATTAAAGTCTCCTCCTACAATAAGTGCTGCCGGGAGTAAATTAGATACTTTAGTGAACACCTTAGTGAGGAAGGAGATCTGCTTAGAGTTCGAGGCGTAAAGATTACATAACACAAGAGGAGTACCATGTAGGGTGGCCTGCAAGATAATATAGCGACCTTGGGGGATCAGAAATCTGTGAGGTCACTTGAAGCGGGCAATTAGCAGATAGAAGGATTGCTACTCCAGCCCTTTTTTTTCCACTAGAGGTCCGAATAAGCCCTTGGGAACAGTCCCTTAGCAAATTTAAATGTTCCTGTGTCATCAAAGTGCGTCTCCTGGAGGAAGACTATCTCCGCCTTTTGAGTGCGGCTCTCCGTCAGGGCCAGTCTCCTTTTAACATTGGAGTTCAGGCCCTTGACGTTTAAAGACATACACTTGATCATAGAAAGAAGATTGGCTGAGCCATATACTTGCTATTCTGATTGCAGAAGACATTCCTCCAGGAGACCACACTCCAAACAATTCGGCAGAGAATCTGAAAAAAAAAAACACGGTCAATATCATCAGGCATATCAAACAGATAATAGGGTACGCGACACATGAGGGTATAAGGGAACACATAAGACAGTTGCATAAAGAAGATATTAACAGGAATAATCCAAACATTGGACATTGACGTCCAGGTGGGGGTATTCAGAGAAGGCTTGAAACATATGATATGGACCTGTCTCATTTCCTCAGTTCCCGAGAGAACAGAGGATAGGAAGAGGGCAAAAAGGATCAATCCCCCTTGCGTTGACATGGTTGAACACACCCGGCATAGATAACAAAACATTGTTAGAACAATATGCATATCAACCGAGCTCCAAAGAAGCTCAACAAGATGTTTCACTTGAACAATAAGGCACTAAGAACATGCGAAGAACATCAGCCGCCAATCATAGTGACATAATTTTTAGGAGACTAGCTATATAATACTACTCAGATCACAGCAGATCAGGTCAGTTCATCTCTCAATGTGGATGCCCTGGACTCTTCTCTTGGCAGGGACCTGCGGTTCTTGCTTCGTACTTGGCTTCAAACTGGGGAGGGTGCCAGCAGCGGATCAGGGACCTCCCAATCATCCATAGGAGGCTCAGAGACCCCCCAATGTTGCGCAAAAGGTGGACAAATCTGCATGGGTTCGCAGAGGTACGGCTTTCCCATTTTTATTAGCAATAATCGCAAATGGGTATCCCCAACGGTAGGGAATTTTCTTCTGCCTCATGGAAGCTAAAAGAGGCTGGAGTTGGCGTCTCTTTTGCAGGGTTAGCCACGATAAGTCCTGGTATAGTTGCACTTGTACCCCATGAAAGTCAATGACCCGCAGTGTACTGGCCTTGGCCATTATAGCTTCTTTCAGCTGGAAGTCTGTGACGTGGCAAAGGACATCTCGGGGTTGCGCAGACACATTTTTGGGGCGTAAGGCCCTATGAGCACGATCCATCTTAATAATGTGAGTCGGCGGGGATCCCAATATAGTATTAAATAACTCATTCAGGACCTCATGTAGATTTTCCTCAGAATCCGGTTCAGGCAGGCCCTGCATTCTAATATTATGTCTGCGACCCCTGTTGTCAAGGTCTTCCAAGTGTCTGGTGTTATCCCGTACCACCTGGGAGCATCTCGCTATAGTAGATTGGAGGTGAGCAATGTACTTGCGGGTGACGTCATGCTCAGTTTCCAGAGAATCCACCCTGGCTGTAATCTGTTGGAAGTCCTGACGCAAGGACGAGATTTCAGCCTTAAACGTGCTCCTTACTTCTGTTATTAGATTTCTAAAATCTTCCTTAGTAGGGAGGTGTTGTAATGATTTGTGTAGAGAGGCACCATCCTCAGTATCCTCATTCATATCGGATTGCAAATCCCAGGGGACATCCTCCCCATCATTTCTCCCCTTATTTTGGAGGTGATCTAGGGGGTCGTCGGGAGGCTCAGCCCAATCCCTCCTGCGCTGTGTCTGTGTAGCTGAGGCATTAGTGCGCTTAGGCGCCATCTTTGGTGGCATGTCTGCGGTGGACCCAGGTGCCCAGTGCCCACGCCTGTGTATCCGGCTTGTAGACAAACTCCTCGGCTAGCGGGGATAAGGGGGAGCCACTTACGTGTTGAAATTCGCTGTGTGCAGCGCGCTGCAGCAGGGGAGCTTCACCTCCGTCTCCTCCCGTAATGGCTCCCGCTGTATTTTCGCGCCTCAGGCCCCCAGAAGCAGTCAGAGTGGCGATCCAAGTAAGCGGCTATGCCGTGAGTTTTCAGGTTAGGTGCTGGGCTGCCTCTGGATCTTTTAGAGGGTAACGATTTCCCCATGGGACCCGGGCACCGTGCTAGTGAGGCTCCTGTGATGAATCCGGGCAGCGGAGCTCTTCTCCTACGCAGCGATCTTTCTGGACGGCCAAGCCACGCCCTCCATTTTCGCGCTCTTGAGAGGGCGTTTCTTTGTTCCTTTGCTTCTGGGCATGAAGATGAAGCGCCATTTTAAATGAATATGGCGAATTTCCACAATGTCGAATTAACTCCTTGCATGCTGTAGCGCACATTTAGCGCTTTCTTGGCACAACAATACAAGTAAGAAAGTCCGTTTTTTCAGCGATCTTTGCACAATCTTCAGCCCTTACTGTTACACTGTGAAACATGCGATTTAAGTCCGTTGTTTTTTTTTGCACACTTATGAAACATGCGATTCTGTTGTTAGGGATGGACACACAATTCAATCCGATCCTGTTCGTGACGCCCCTTGATGCAATGAGCAGGACACTGGGTCAGTGGGGTTGCTATGCAGTGGGTCCATTTTTATGTGTATAAGTTTGTGACGCCAGTTGCAGCTTGCGCAGGTACTGTAGCAGGGCCCTTTAAGATGTTACAGCTCATACCAGGCGAGGAATGCCAGAGGGGGATAATGTCTCTGTATAGTGTCAACGGTGTCTCCTACCTTGGTACAGCTGGACTCCTGTATCCTGGCTCACATGCAACAAATTGAATGTTGTTAATAGGAGTTTGGATGGAATAATTAAGATCCAGACAGGAATTATCGTCCAACTCGTCTTTACTGAATGGCAGCTTTGAATCCGTACAAGTTACAGCAATAGTCTTTAGGTCCCAGCAGGTATTGGCAATATGTGGCAGGAATTTATATCTATTCTGCTTCTGGTACATACGCCTAGTAGATCTGGCAGGTATAAGTCTTCTGCTCTGTCTGTATTCTGCTTGGTAGTGGGCCTGAATAGCTGAGGAGGAATTTGGCCTCTCCTGGACTTGGGATAAGTACTCACAGCTTGGCTCACAGGGTATGCTTCTTCCTGCATGCTGGAGATGGCTGCTTCTCTGGTCGACCAGCTGAGGCAGATGACTCAGGCTGGGAAGATGGGTCCTTAACCTCAGCCGAGGTTGGATCCAGGGTTGGGATCCCTGATTCTGGGAGCTCCTTTCAACACAACCTACCCCAACAGGGGTGGCTGGTACACTAACTAGACTTCCTACTCCTCCTCATGATACAGGACATGGGAACATCCACTTCTGCTCATACCGGGGAGCCTAGACTGGAATGGACTATTCCGGTCGAGATATACTAAACTATTCTATAGACTGCCTATACATTGCCGCCACCTACTGGTGTACATGAATAATTACAGCAATTTACATAAAACAGTCATAAGAAATCCAGATAATGCAAAATGGCCGTACGCGGCCGAACAAACGGCAAGTACATATAGCAGAAGCCCCGCCCCCGGGGAGGGGTGTGCTAGAACGAATGCCAGTCAGACCTAGGGGCGTGTTCCAACTCGCACCCTCTAGCCGGTGAGTACTCTGATAAGCCGTGACGTTCCCGTGAGTTGGCGCATGCGCGCTTGTTTCTGGGGGCATCTAGTTCGCGACCCATAGCCTGGCTCACAGTAAATATATTGGTAAGGACCCACCAGGGGACTCCTATCAAGAGCAAACAGCGACGTATCCGTCTCCCTCCTGATCAAATCAGAAGCGGAGAAAGCCATCGTTGTTGTGACATGAGTCAATGATAGTAATGTAAGCTACAGCAGGCTCACATACGGAAATCGTGGTGTACTGTATATGTGTGTAAAACCAATATCTAATGAACACCCTAGGAAGTTAGACATATAGACAGGAGGCCAGCAATAGCACATCATACACAATCAATTGTGAGATGGACACCCAGCAGATACATCAGATGAAGCTGGCTGGTCTCCTGTCTGTATGTCTGACTTCCTGGTGCCCGTGTCCAGCGGGCGGTCGTGATGTTATTCGACTTCAGATGGTAGATAAAGGACCAGGACCTGAGTGGGTCACTGTGTTTTACCCACTCTGGAGCTTGGAGTGGCTATGACCCACACAAGTTTAGCCCTGTATCACCTGGTTCTGACATGCTAATTGGAACGGGGGGGCAGTTCTTGCCCCAGAGAGAGAAAATCTGGCAGAATCCTTGCTTTGCCAGTTTCTCTGTACAGGTAGCTCAAATTAAGAAATAGAGTTCATATTAAGGCTCCATTCACATGTCCGCAACGTGTTTTGCGAATCCGCAAAACACGGACAGCGGCAATGTGCGTTTCGCATTTTGCGGACCGCACATTGCCGTCACTAATAGAATATGCCTGTTCTTGTCCGCAATTGCGGACAAGAATAGGACATTCAATAAGGAAATACTGGGCACTCTCGCTATATGGAAAACCGTATGTTTTAATAATGAATAACATAGATTAGTAAAATACCATAAAATCAATAAACATAGCATAAATAACCGTACTTCAATACTAAAAAGAGATAATAATCCTAATACATACTAAATAAATGCAGAGATATTAAAATACAAAAAATCACATAATAAATCTGAGGTATAAGCGCTGTTGTACCATCAGTCCACGTATCTCTTAGACTTTGACTATCCTTTGTGGATCCTAAATTTCCTAGGATGCAGGGATAAACAGTCTCAAGATAAACAAAAATATTGTGGCTACTAAGATTGCACCTCAATCAACAATTTATAGGATCATCAAGAACTTCAAGGAAAGAGGTTTAATTCTTGTTAAGAAGGCTTCAGGGAGTCCAAGAAAGTCCAGCAAGCGCCAGGATCGTCTCCTAAAGAGGATTCAGCTGCGGGATCAGAGTTTCCCCCCTCTCCAATGTGTGTCTATTTTCTCCAAGGCCATGAATAAAGATAGCACCATCAGTGAAAGATAATCTGAAAAAATCCCCAAAAATTGCCAACTGGATGAACCTAAAGGGCTTTAACAGGAGCGGACAATGTGCCGGCTGTAAAGTAACAAAAGCCCCAAGGAACATCAAAAAAACAGACTCGACCCAAAATAATTTTTAATGGGAAATCAACCAATTTTTGACCTGCAATTCCACCAGCGTGATATATCTTGTCCAGTGTCCTTGTTCTAGGCAGTATATTGGTAGAACCAAGAGGACTTTGAAAGTGAGGATATCCGAACATGTGTCGAATATCAAAAAAGGTTATTTGAAACACTCACTTTCAAAGCACTTCAAAGAAGTCCACGACCAAGACCCCAAGGGACTGACATTCATGGCCTTGGAGAAAATAGACACACATTGGAGAGGGGGGAAACATATAGAGAGAATGTCTCGGGCGGAATCCCGACGCAGTTATGATTTTGGCAGTTTGATTCCAGTGGGTCTAAATGCTGAACTTGAAATTTTTGGCTTCCTCTAGATTCTTGGTTTTGTGCCTCTTATCTAATGGGGGATCACATGTCTGGCCGTTTATCGGCGCTGTGACCCCCCCTTGGAGAAAGGCCCATATACCCATTATCTCATCAACGAATTGAAAAGAATAAATGAAAATTGGACTATAGGATAATAAACTGTCTGTTGAGCAGTCTGGGAACTATGTCGCCATTCAGTGTTTTTAATATGTTTTTAATGTATTTTAATATATTGTATATCCAATTTGATTGTAATCTTGAGTAATTATATGTGTATGTACAAGACTATAAGATTGCCCAGGAGGCAAAGTGAGTTATATTGATATAAACATTTTAGATACATTTTTATCTTTTTTGCACAAAAGCAGTGCCGCAGAAAGATTTCATTTATCATATAGTTTTACCGCAATGAGCATGATACAATACAGAAAAAACACTTATGTACTAAAAAACCGCACCAAAAACGCATTGATGCCTCAAGGAGTCCATGAGTATTCCAAATCCGGGATTTGGCTTATGCCGAACGGACTATAAAAGGAAAAGGTATCTCAAATGGGGGAAGAGCCACTGAGGAAGGGGAGAGACGTCCCTGAAACGCGTCTGGCGTAGTTCACCCCCATAAAGAAGGATCTGGAACCATCAGGAAGGTCTGCAGACCCCTCAAACATTGGAGCGCTCCATTCGAATACCAGTTTGAAATCGTCTCAAGGAGCGATTAACCTGAACTCACCAACGGACAAATCCCGCGAGACCACTCTCACATGGTACGGAAGTCTCGAGCGGACGCTAAACAGTGAGAGGAAGGCCGCACAGCGTGGAGAGGTGGTTTGAGAGCGAAATCTCCCACCCAGGAGGGTAAGAAAAACGACTATAACTTAATACCCCACTCCCCACCTGCAGCCTTACAACAAACAGTATTGTGTGTTAACGTGTTTTGGAACCACACACCACCTCTGTAGAACTAGTACACGATCACTGTACCAACTCCGGACCATCGATTGTCCTTGTTGGTGAACATATCCTAAGGAGGATAATCATCTAATATAGAGTGTGCTTTCTTCAATCAGAGAGAAATATTTACCTTCATTTAAGGGACATTCTCACCATCTCCCACAGTGGTATAGACGGCACTGCTATTTTGCGGTTATTGTACACATTTATTCATACTGTATCTCAGTCATATTGAATTTTACTACATGTGATTTTATTGTGTTTTAACCACTTATTGGTTCTTATATAGTGTCCTAATAAATCAGTTTGATTGAACCACATATTTGAGTGCCGGCCTTCCATTTTCATAATCTAATTTATCATTTTGGTCCAGTAGATTTTGTTTAAAACGTGCTTTTAAAATATGCAAATTACCTTGCTACCAGCAAGTAGGACGGCTACTTGCTGGTAGCAGCCGCATCCTCTGATCCTAAAGACGCCCCCTCCGCATGTTGATTGACAGGGCCAGGGAACGGGATCGTCCTCTGCTGGCCCTGTCTGCTATCAAGATCTCGTGCCTGCGCCGTAACGGTATTCAGTCGCAGGCGCACTGAGAGGCGGCCGCTCGCTCGGCCGCTCCATCCTCAGTGCGCCTGCGCCGATGACGTCACATCTATACCCGGCGCAGGCGCATTGAGGATGGAGCGGCCGAGCGAGCGGCCGCCTCTCAGTGCGCCTGCGCCGATTGAAGACAGGTACGGCGCAGGCGCGAGATTTTGAATGATTAATTAGATTATGTAGGCATAAATCGCAGTGTAGGGATTATAAGTAAACAAAAAAAAAAACGGTTTAGTGGGGTGACAGAAGCCCTTTAATTACTTAATTGGGGATTTTTTTTATATGTGAAACTGTAAAGCCTAAATGCAGGGCTGATCTAGGTCTATGGAAGACCCGACAGCACCTGCACATCCCCCCCCGGCCCCGGCGGTCACATGGCCACTGGGCCGGGGCAGGAAGCGTATAGCGCTTCCTGAACTGTGTACACAGCGTTCATTGAGCGCTGTGTATACAGCGATCTAGAAGGCAGGGACACCTGGGAACTGCTGTCACTGACACTGGGCCCCCTGCTCGGCAGCTGCATGATTATATCCTATGGGCATATGTGGTTAATAAGGTTATTATAAAAAGGGGTTTCAAGTTTTCATTTCTTTTTTGCCCATCCTCAGGATAGACTCGTTTGCATGAGTCTGTTGGGAGTAGTGCTGCATTATCTAGCTCTGTCCACTAGACACATTCAATGAAACTACAGTTCAGGAGTCAACTTCCTGCACAGAAACTATTGCAGAATAACTGATCAGCAGGAAGCGATCAATAGTCTATCCTGAAGGTAGGCCATCATTATAAAAAGATGGAAAAAAATGCTTTCATTGATTGGATGGTGTAGGGATTTGCTCTGATAGGCAGGGTAAGTGGACGCAACACCACGATTGAAAAGCAAAAGTCAGTGTTTATTCACACAAAAAGGCAGAAAAAACACAATACTTGGCAGGGCCCTGGTGTTAATTCACACTGCAGGAATCCTCGTGTTAATTCACACAGCAAAAGTACACATAACTCTAAAACACATCACCTGGCAGTCCACAGCAGGCTTTAGGGCGCCTGGTTTCCTGCTGGCAGCTCTCATGCAGCTCTCATGTAGCTCTCAGCCTTGTAGTATGGTAGAACTCCTCAGCTCCCAAACTACAGAGCTCCACTATCACCTGGAAGTTCATTCCACACCCAGCTGAGCTGCTGGCTGGGCTTTTAAACCCCAGCCCAAAACCTGGCCTGGACGTGGGGAACAGCCACCCACCCTGCTCTTTGGCTGCTCCCAATAAGAACCGGCCCGGATTGGCTTTACAGCCATACTAAGTAAAACAGCGTCAGCGAGCACTAGCTGCCGCTGACACACATAATTACCGGTTCTTATCTCACCGAGGCCAGAAACCTCTGCGACGCGTACCTTCTGTCAATAACGGACCCCTGCGCCTTCCTACAATGGTCATACTTTTCAAATGTGGACACCTTCTCATTCAAAGAGTTTTCTTTATTTTCATGACTATGAAAATTGTAGATTCACACTGAAGGCATCAAAACTATGAATTAACACATGTGGAATTATATACATAACAAAAAAGTGTGAAACAACTGAAAATATGTCATATTCTAGGTTCTTCAAAGTAGCCACCTTTTGCTTTGATGCTTGGCATTCTCTTGATGAGCTTCAAGAGGTAGTCACCTGAAATGGTCTTCCAACAGTCTTGAAGGAGTTCCCAGAGATGCTTAGCACTTGTTGGCTCTTTTGCCTTCACTCGGCGGTCCAGCTCACCCCAAACCATCTTGATTGGGTTCAGGCTCGGTGACTGTGGAGGCCAGGTCATCTGGCGCAGCACCCCATCACTCTCCTTAATGGTCAAATAGCCCTTACACAGCCTGGAGGTGTGTTTGGGGTCATTGTCCTGTTGAAAAATAAATGATGGTCCAACTAAACACAAACCGGATGGAATAGCATTCCGCTGCAAGATGCTGTGGTAGCCATGCTGGTTCAGTATGCCTTCAATTTTGAATAAATCCCCAACAGTGTCACCAGCAAAGCACCCCCACCCCATCACACCTCCTCCTCTATGCTTCACGGTGGGAACCAGGCATGTAGAGTCCATCCCTTCACCTTTTCTGTGTCGCACAAAGACACGGTGGTTGGTCTCAAATTTGGACTCATCAGACCAAAGCACAGATTTCCACTGGTCTAATGTCCATTCCTTGTGTTCTTTAGCCCAAACAAGTCTCTTCTGCTTGTTGCCTGTCCTTAGCAGTGGTTTCCTAGCAGATATTCTACCATGAAGGCCTGATTCACACAGTCTCCTCTTAACAGTTGTTCTAGAGATGTGACTGCTGCTAGATCTCTGTGTGGCATTGACCTGGTCTCTAATCTGAGCTGCTATTAACCTGCGATTTCTGAGGCTGGTGACTCGGATGAACTTATCCTCTGCAGCAGAGGTGACTCTTGGTCTTCCTTTCCTAGGGCGGTCCGCATGTGAGACAGTTTCTTTGTAGCGCTTGATGGTTTTTGTGACTGCACTTGGGGACACTTTCAAAGTTTTCCCAATTTTTCGGACTGACTGACCTTCATTTCTTAAAGTAATGATGGCCACTCGTTTTTCTTTACTTAGCTGCTTTTTTCTTGCCATAATACAAATTCTAACAGTCTATTCAGTAGGACTATCAGCTGTGTATCCACCTGACTTCTCCACAACGCAAATGATGGTCCCAACCCCATTTATAAGGCAAGAAATCCCACTTATTAAACCTGACAGGGCACACCTGTGAAGTGAAAACCATTTCAGGTGACTACCTCTTGAAGCTCATCAAGAGAATGCCAAGAGTGTGCAAAGCAGTAATCAAAGCCAAAGGTGGCCACTTTGAAGAACCTAGAATATGACATATTTTCAGTTGTTTCACACTATTTTGTTATGTATATAATTCCACTTGTGTTAATTCATAGTTTTGATGCCTTCAGTGTGAATCTACAATTTTCATAGTCATGAAAATGAAGAAAACTCTTTGAATGAGAAGGTGTGTCCAAACTTTTGGTCTGTACTGTATATATATATATAAAATCCTTCAGTCAATGTTAACTTATCCTCTGTCTACCAATAGCTGTTGATAGGGTTCTTATGATTCATGTACTTTTTATACAGAGGTGTTTGTGCCCTTTGGGAATTGTTTGACTCTTGTTTTTTTACAAGGTAAATGGCTTCCCTACTAGCCAGTTATATCCGGTTACATTATGTTTGAAGTTTTATTTACTTGTACTAATATGACTATTCCATAACTACGGTATGCCAGCCTTTGCAATGTGTGTAAATGTTGGCATAATGATAGCTACATTTTCTCATTCAAAAATTGTAAGATAAATAAGGCCAATTTTTGTTATGTTTTTATTTTTAATTTTTAACTACATACAGTATACACATAAAGTAATAATTGGTTCAACTATAGTAATCTGTATGAATAAAAGACAGTTATGAATAGTCAATTAATAACATATGTCTAATTATAATAAGCTTTCTCCTAGAACCATTGACAGCATTGAAGAGGTAGGAGACCAACCCCAATCATCTTCGGAAGAAGAAGCTGCTGTGGGGGCAACAAGGAGGAAAACCAACCTTTGGCAAAAGAAGAGTCAGGTATGGAGGCAGTTTGGGGTCAACTAAGTAGCCCACAACCCCAAAGAAGAGAGCCACGTTGGAGAAGTTGGGCTAGAGTCACTCCTGTCTCTGGCTCAGATCTTCGTGCAAGGCTAGATGGGGAAATTTTGCAATATCTGAGCCAGAGGAGGAGTGAAAGTGCCGAGGAGAGGCTGTTGCGGGGCCTAACTCCCCTGATCCAAAATTGGCCTGCGCAAAAATTGCGCTTGTATGTGAGCACTATGGCCACTGCCGCTGCTATCATGGAGTCGCCACTGGATCAAGTGGAATTACATAGATTCCTAGACAACATGAAGCACCGTGCAGTGGACATGGCAATGGATCCTCAGCCAGGCCCAATTTATTCACAACCACATCCCCACCCAGCCCCTGTATTCACAGGACAGTGAACAAATGTGGCCACATCCCTATTTCCGGCCACACCAAGAATACCACCCACAAGGCCCTGTGCGTGGGAAACCAGGCCATGTGCCTGGCCCTTTCACCAGGGATTTGTTTGACTTGCAATTGTTCAGTTATGACTTTTATTATTTTTTTACTTCTGAAAATAAAGCCACATTTTATTTGTATTTGTGTAACAATAAATATTTTATTATTTAAAACATGGTTTGCATGTATGTTATTGATGTTCACATTTATTAAGTACACATAACATTCATTACAAGTTCATTCTTTGAACACGCAAATTAGGTTTACAACATTTCTTTAGAAGTTATATGTATAGAAAGCCGAAGTAGATTTTTCAATCAGATTTGTATGTTAACTTATTCAAATATCAGGCCCATACACTTATGGTACCTTGGACAGTGCCTTCAATTGTCAGTTTGTAGCTAGTCTTTCCAGGGTGGCCAACCTGCAGCAGCACATCTGCTGACAAAATACTACTCTATAAACAGGCCCTGGTGGTGAATAATAGCTGTAGGCTGTCAGGCCATGATGGGCTTTGTACTTTTGTCAACAGCTTGAGGGGCGCAGTTTACGCGTCCCTTGAGTATTGGCTAGCACAAATCAACTAAATTTGGCTACATTTACACATAACAAACATCACAATACATGTTTAATGTGGTTGTTATTACAACCTAAAAGAGGTATTTGAGGATTACAGTAGGGCTAAATATGTCAGCGTAAACATTATGTATATATATATATATATATATTATTGTACACATTTTAAAGTGCACTGGCAATCAAGATCCCTTTTGCAAACATAGTCTTGCTATCAATCCCAGCCCGCAAGCCCACGTCAAGGGTCCTCTTTGTCTTGTGAGTCCCTACATTATCTTTCCAAAATAAAATAAAAGCTGTCTAGAAATAAAATTTCAAACAAAACTAGGCCGAGTCCAGATGTAATTATTGTCTGCCCTGAACTGCGTCCATCTGCCACGGTAATGCACCCTCAGGGCTAGAGAAGTACTCGGCATAGAGGTCTCAAACTGCAAGTCCTGCAGTTCCAGGCCAGCCATGACGAGTTAGGTCCAATCCTCCAGATGAGGAAGAATATGTTCCTGATTACTCCAAACTAGCATCTAAGGAAGCATCATGAATCCTGACGAAGTTGTGCAGGATCATACATGCTTGAATAACTAAAGTGGCATTGTCCGGTGACATCAGTAAGGATGACAGTAATACTCTCCACTTTTTGGAAAGTACGCTAAACGCACACTCTACATACCGACGGGCTCTTGTCAGCCGATAGTTAAATACACGTCGTTTGTCATCCAGGTTGCGCCTGGGGAAGGGTCACATGACATGTGGTGTCAAAGCACACCATTCATCAGCCACAATTACAAATGGTGCCAGTGGTCCCGCAGAACCGGGCAGCCTTCTGGCCTCTGGGAGGGCAAGTTGGTTGGCATGAAGTCTCTCACTCCATCTAGAAGAACTGAAAATGCGTGCATCTGCAGTGCTCCCATAGGCCCAAATATCAATAATTATAAACTTATAAGTAGTGTCTGCCAAAGCCAACAGCACTACTGAAAAGTTGTAGAACCAGGAGGTGGCTTCTTAACACATATGTGTTTGCCATCCATTGCCCCTAAGCAGTTTGGAAACTGCGCATCTAGATGAAAACCCTCAGCAATTCTGATCCAATCCTCAGCCTTGGGCTCTGGCATCACTGAGTCCAGGAGTCGCTGCCAAATCACTTGACATGTTTGACGAACAATTCCAGAAATCTTTGGGACACCCAGCAGGAACTCAAAATGCAGAGATGCAAATGAATTCCCAGTGGCCAGAAATCTAAAAAACATAACAAGAAATAATAAAATTACTTTTAACAAGCCTTGCACTGCAACATGAGTTGAAGAGTAGCTTAGTTGCACACTGCTAGTAGTATACTCTTTAGAATTTCTTGGAGTTGGGTTTCCACCCCATCAAGCAACGAAGAAAAACTCCAGAAAATCACAATGAATTGTGATTCAGTAAATACGGGCTTTGCTTTTATTGAATCTGCGGCTGCTGTTGATCAACGGCTCATCCTTTCTGCCATGCGGACACACGCCTCCAGCCAACCTTTATTCACTCCTTCCTTAAAACGGCACCAGTTTGATAAGGGCCGTAATTGGCGAAACATAACATCAACACCAGCCGCAGATTCAATAAAAGCAAAGCCCGATTTTACTGAACCACTATTCATTGTGATTTTTCTGGAGTTTTTCTTCTTAGCACTGCAACATGTCATTCATTTTATCTATACACACTAATATACTACAGTCCCTGACAAAAGTCTTGTCGCTTCCCTATTTTGTAGTAACTCCTGCTATTAACCTGACTTTTAATTAATGAATTGGTGTTAGAAATAGCTCATATGAAAAGCTAAAGCCCTCCCAAATGATGTTTAATGCACTGAAATAAATTAGTTTCACTGAAAAAAGATTTATCATTTAATCAAGACAAAAAGGTCAAATTTTGGCAAGACAAAAGTTTTGTCGCCTATACAGAAATTGAACAACTTTACTGCAAATCCCAAAATATGTCAGCAAATTAAGTAGTGGTGCTGTGAGATCCAAATTTAATATCTTGTATGACTTCCATGAGCTTGAAGGACAGCATCCATGCGGTTTGGCAAGGATTCATACAATTTATTGATGAAGTCATCAGGAATAGCAAAGGTCTTGCATGCCTCCCAGAGTTCATCAATATTCTTTGGTTTCGTCTTCCATGCTTCCTCTTTCATCCTACACCACATATGCTCAATGATGTTCATGTCTGGTGACTGGGCTGGCCAATCCTGGAGCATCTTGATCTTCTTCGCCTTAAGGAACTTTGATGTGGAGATGGAAGTATGCGATGGAGCTCCAAACTGCTGCAGAATTTGGCCTTTTTTATGGTTGGGAATATAAGAGGTAGCTAAGACTTCTTGGTATTTTAGACTATTGATGTTGCCTTCCACCCTGCAGATCCCTCGCACACCCCCAAACTGGATGTAACCCCAGACCATGATTTTGCCTCCACCAAACTTCACTGTTTTCTGGGTAAATCTCGGCTCCATGCGGGTTCCAGTAGGTCTCCTGCAATATTTGCGGCGACTGTGGTGTAATTCAACAGAAGATTTATCTGAAAAATCCACCTTCTGCCACTTTTCAAGCATCCATCCTTTTAGCAGGCTGTGGGCCTTGGCAAATGCCACACGGTTTTTCAATTGTCTTTTGTTTAGTGCTGGCTTATGGGCACTGATTCGACCATGGAGGCCATTTCGAGACAGAATCCGACAAACTGTTCTGGTTGACACAGGGACTTCAGGTGACCAGGTCTCGTGGAGCTCTGCTGCAGTGGAAAATGTGCTGCCCTTGGATTTTCGAGCCAACAAACGGTCCTCTCGAGCAGTTGTCTTGCGGGGTCAGCCTGACCTGGCCTTGTCCAAAACGTGAAATCAGAACAAAGTGTCTGTGGATCACTACAGCTGGGTAATGGATTAAGGGTGCTCTTGGTTTATGTGACCCACCCAGTCACAGAAGAAGATTGCAAAAAATACCAAGATTAAACCAGGCACTCAGTATGGAGTAATTGGTCAAACTATTTAATAAGGGATGGTTCCCACGATAACAATAAAATATACTGATATAATAAAACAATATAAAATCACATAAATTCACATGAGAGAAACACTGCAATGTGAATCATATAATTATAGCAGCGATCTATGCGGCTTGGATTTCAAGAAACCGCAACCCTTATTTCAGTCTGAAAAACCGCAGTTCCATGTGATGTGGAAAGTCTTATAATCCACTTTAAATGTTTGCCGGTCTTAGATCGGTAGTCACAAAGGCAGCCGTGCACCAAGGTGGCGTCCCACCTGTTTAAGCAACTATATTGATTTGTTTTACCTGGCCGGTATATCCTTATCCTTTGTCCGGACCTAGGAGGATACGCTGTGAACACGACGTCACCTGGATATCCGCTCACAAAACTGTGTTTGTGGCTATTTGTGCAGGGATTCCTCCGGTGTTCGTCGCTCTCAGTCACAGCTATTTGATTCCAAAATCCAGGGGAACTACTGTCCCAGCATGCCGGTACAAGGTATTAACCACACGCGTTTCGGGGTTGTCTGGATGACCCCTTGCTTGTCCAAAACGTCTCCAGTCTCTTCAAATCTTTTTTTTTTATCCTCTGAACTTGACGCTGAGACACATTGAAGGTGTCTACCACATCAGCAGTGGATCTGGTCTTCAGCCTCTTGATAATCAACACTTTAGTCTCCGGGTGAATCTTAGGCATGTTTGCAGAGGTCTAGTTGCAGTTGATGTGAAGGTCTAGTGTACTGTGGTTCTTTTTATACACACCTGAGACCTAATTGATCCATTATTAGTCACAGGTGAAGCACATATGACAAGGCGAAAACACTTATGTCTTGGCAAAAATTGACTCAATGGGCTTTACCAAGCTGTGAATATTAGAATACTTTTTGTCAGTTTCGTTTTGCACTGAAACATTATTACAAAAGCTGTTGGGATTAAAATGACTCAATTCTTGTAACAAAATCTCGATTAAAAATATATTTTAGCGGCACTTCAGGTCAATTTGTACACAAGCGACAAGACTTTTGTCAGGGACTGTATATATCATAAAATCAGGGCAGCACATTTAGTTGAAAACTAAAAACACTGAGTTCCCACAGGTCAGATGTACCGAAATAGCAACCATCAATTAAAAGACAAAAGAGACCACGGCCCTTTCATAAGGTGTCAAAACGTGTAGTACTTTTAGTCACCCATGAGACATTTTAGTTCACTTACTGGGTCCATTTTCAAGCTAACAAACATTCCCAGTAGGTGCACTGATTTGTCGCATGTGTGAATAAAAGGAATACACATTTTTACACGCCGCGGTCTCTTTTGTCCTTTTAAATATACATGTCTATATATATATAGTACATTAACAATAATAAATATATATAACACAAAACATGAACAACATAGATAACATTCAACTTACCTTAAGTCACAATGAGCCGTTCCTCGGGTGAAATGCAGCGACTTATATTTGCGTCCTGGCGTGTGAGGCCAGGACGCAGAGCCGCTGACAAAATGTCAAAGCTGCTCACAGACATATGACAAAACCAATGAAATTTATCATGATGATGTCGCAGATCCATGTACAGCGTGTGGAAGTGGCCCTTCCTGCGCCGCTGCGAGACAATTGGATGAATCCAATGCCTCCTCCTTGATTCCTGCTGTCGTTGTCGCCAAGTATGCAGCCAGCATCAGACCATTCGCCCGTTTTGATTGAGGTTTGCACTGGGGAGAACAAGGATATTAGGGGGCTGGGATTTAAGCTGAATCCATATTGGCTCACTATTATGGAAAATCATCAAGTTATTAAACTGCTGATTTCTTCCTTTTGGGAGGTGAATCTACCCTCTGCAAATATCAATATGGTATGGGATGCCTTGAAAGCATACCTGAGGGGGACCTTTATAAGTGAGATTGCTGCACTAAAGAGAACATTTAAAAGGAAGGAGGAGGAATTGGCTAAGACTGCGGCATCTACAACTGAGCGATTCATCAGGCAACCCACTGAGCACAACAGGGAAGAGATGCAGAAGGCCAGCTGCCTCCTGGAGAGTTGTGTAACAGAGAAGGCAAACCATAGGGTATTTTTTAAGGGGTTAAATTATTTTTCCGAGTCTGGACGACCGGGTAAGCTTCTAGCCAGAATAATCTCACAACAAGATAAGAAAAATCAATCTATTACCTTGATCCGGAATACAGAGGGGGAAATTATAACAGATTCAGAAGGAATCAGGAATACTTTTCTGTATTACTTTGCTCAGATATATAAATCCTCCTCTGGCTTGACATCTGAACTGGCGATGCGGTTCTTGGAGAAAGTTCCACTCTGCACCTTAAATGAATCTCAAATAAAATATCTGGAAGAGGAATTGTCTCTGCAGGAGGCCCTTGGGTCTATTTCGGGGAACTCATCGCCAGGCTTGGATGGCCTGCCATACGAGGTTTACCGTAAGTATAGTGATGTGATTCTTCCTCAGCTGCTCGAGGTTTTTTCCCAAGTAACACAGGGAGGGGGACTACCAAACTCCATGATGGAGGCTCTCATTGTCTTAATCTTAAAAAAGGATAAGGACCCGGCAGAATTGAGCTCTTATAGACCAATCTCCTTATTAAACACGGATGCTAAGATACTATCCAAAGCTCTGGCTAGAAGGCTGTCGCGGGTCATATCCACCATTATCCATCCAGATCAAAATGGCTTTATGCCAAAAAGGGGTACTCAGCATAACTTGCATAGATTATTTACGAATATTCAGTCCCCGGGAGGTGGTGCCCGCTCCATCCTGTCGTTGGACGCTACCAAAGCCTTCGACAGGGTGGAGTGGACTTTCCTCTGGGAGGTAATGAAGAAAATGCGTTTTGGACCAAAATTTATGGCAATGATTCAGCTGTTGTACAATTCCCCAGTTGCTAGGATCAGGATTAATGGGCAGTGACAGAGAGTTTCATCCTGGGAATAGGTCCCCGTCAAGGCTGTCCCCTCTCCCCCCTGCTATTTAATATTTACATCGAACCTTTAGCAACTAGTATAAGGCAGGACTCAAAGGTGGCCGGCTTCGGCATAAATGGGGAGTATGATCGTGTTTCACTCTATGCAGATGACATCCTGGTTTTTATGCATCAAACAGACACTACTCTCCCTCGTATAATGGAGCTGGTTGGTCTCTTCTCTGATCCATCCGGTTTGGAGATCAACTGGGATAAGACCGTCCTCCTTCCTATAGACGAGTTGCGTGGCGAATGGGATAATCAGTTGACGATCTCTGAGTCAATAAAATACCTGGGGATAACAGTTTCTGCCAAACCGCATGAATATCTACAATTAAATCTGATTCCGCTGTTGATGAAGGTGAGGGCTAAAATTAAGGTATGGCAAAAAATCCTGCTCTCTAGAGCGGACAGAATCTCATTAATAAAAATGGTAGTACTGCCCCAGGTTCTTTATATTCTGCGCAACTCGCCTGTATGGATTGCAGATAAGTACTTCAGATTGATAGACCGGATGCTCAATGATTTAATATGGGGGAGGAAGCGTGTGAGACTAAAGGCACTCTACTTTTCTATGCCCTATGAGCGGGGAGGTCTCAACCTCCCCTATTTTAGGGGTTACTTTATGGCCTCCCAATTATGTCTTTTTAATGACTGGGAAAATAGCCCTTTCTGCAGTAGAGTGGTGAAAGACTCAGGATTCTCGGATTTCTTCACTGTATTGGAGTCTGATTATCTAGTAAACACACCGAGTGGGTACACACTGTTCTGCAAAATGGCTATGAGGACTTGGTTGGCCATAAGGAGATGGTGTGGAGTTAAGGCGTCACTTATTTGTACCCCATTGTGGCACAACTCTAAGCTCCTTAATTTAAATGACTTAAACTGCTGCCAGTATTGGAGGAACAAAAATGTTCAGTATCTACACCAAGTGGTCAGTGAGGGACAAATATTGCCCCTCATGGAACTAAAACAAAGGGCAAATTTAGGTGAGGTGGTTTGGTTTCCATATTTCCAACTGAGGTCAGCACTATCTTGCACGTCGGATAGCCAATTTTTTATTGATACCCCTTTATTTCTACACGATTTAATTTGTAAGAAAACTGTCACGAGAATTAAAATATCACACTGCTATAAACACTTAATGAATAACTTTTTTTCGGATGTTCTCTCTCCAGGACAGAGAGCCTGGTCTTCTTTACTTTCAGAGGTGGGTTCTCCAAGTTGGGAGAACATGGGGGATAGTTTAAAGTTGGTTTCACACAATTTTAATCACATTGTTGTACAATTTAATATTTTGCACAAAATTTATGTGACACCCACATGGTTATACAAAAGAGGCCTTAGGGCCTCTTCCGATTGCCCACGCTGTGGCGATCCCGGGGCAGATCATTTACACCTGTTCTGGGACTGCCCCACGGTGAGCAGATACTGGAGCCTGGTCCAAAACAATCTGGCTCACAAACTCAACATCTCTATCCCTTTGTCACCCAGGATATGGGTCCTGGGAGACTTATCGGAGCTTAATTGCCAGCCTATAAAACGCCAACTGCTGATCAAGGTTATGTTTTTGGCTAGGCTCCTGATCACTAGATTATGGTTTTCCCCTTCTGCTCCAGAGTATAACAACTGGTTGGGCCTGGTCAAGAAAGTGAAAACTTATGAAAAGATTCTGTACAAACAAAGAGGATCTTACTTGAAGTGGGAAAAACTCTGGAAAGATTGGAATAGGGTTAATTAATCAGAACCTTTTTCCCCCCTAGGCTCTCTATGAAAGAATTTTTTTTTTTTTTTTTTTTTTTTTTCTTTTTCTTTTTTTTCTTCCTGCAAAGTGGGGTTGGGTGGGGGGTTGGTGAAGTGAAATTAATGTCACTCAATAGAACTGACGGGTTTATGAATTTTATAATATTGCAAAGTAATATGGATATAAAGTTTTGTATTATAACAATAAAGTATTTTGAAAACCAAAAAATAAATAAAAAAAAGTATGCAGCCAGCACAGGAGAACCTCAGAGTCGTCAGCCATAATACAACCAATAGCAAGAGTGAGAAACCAATGCAAGAAAAACAAAACAGCTTCAAACCAAACTATCAAAACTTCAAAAAACTGTATAAAATGGAGTGTGGAGTATCACATGACCATTATATATAGGGGGTGTGAAAAATAGGTTGAGTCTAAAGTTAACTCATTCATGGTTCAGTTTTATGTCCGCAAAAAACGGAACAGCAACGGAAACCATACTGAAGCCATATGGACCGTTATTGCGGAATAACGGAACCGAAACGGAAATACACCGGAATGCAAAAACGGAACAATGGATCCGTTAAAAACGGACCGCAAAACACATACAGTTGTGTGAACAAGCCCTAAGGCTACATTCACACTATCGTATGTGTTTTGTGGTCCGCAAATTGCGGATCCGCAAAAAAAAAAACGGATAAAGTTCTGTATGGCATCCGTCTTTTTTGCGGATCTATTGCAAAAAAAAATTTGGGTTAAATATATATATATATATATACACTGTATATATATATATATATATATATATATATATATATTGTGGTCATGCAGGTGGAATACTGGTGGAAGGAAGGTATATTTTAAGTGTAATTCAGGGAGTGCTGTGGCCTGAACAAACTTGTTTAGGCGGGATTCTTTCTGGAAATACGTGGGGCCTGGATTATGCGGAACGGTTGTTAAGGTTGGTAGAGGGAGCAACCGTTCCCTTCCTTCCAGGCCAGTTTGTTGGTATGCTCTGAAACACCTTAAGGCAGTTAACCTCGTTAGGTTACTATATACAGAGTGGTGCTGTAGCTCACTTAGGTAGAGGCCTGCAAGGACAGCACACGGTGCTGTGAATACTGAGGACCAGTGAGCGAACTACATGCTGTGTGAACGTTAGCCTAACAACTGTAGCCTAGGTGAGACAAACTCTTTGTGTTATTAGTTAGTCCCAGACGGGAAGGCTTTTGTTTTGTGATTTGTTACTGCAATACTGGAAATCCTGGGTTCCACTAAAAAGCATGTGTTGATGTAACCCTCCTGAAATCGGACCCCAAATTAAAGTGACAAGAACTTTATATCATCTTTGCCTCCGTGAATGTCCAGAACTGTACGCTGCCCCCCTTGCAGGCTTACAATTGCTAACAGCAACGGCACACAAAAAAAAATTGTGGGTAAAGTCGTGGGTAAAGTCCGCTATTGGCCTGCAGGAGTCACACACTAATATGGAAGCGGCCATAACCCAGTTTGTTAAAGCGCAGGCTGAGGCAACCTACGCCAACAGGAGACGAACCGCCTTTTGTCAGAACAAATGGCCGCCCTTACAAAAGCCCTGCTGGTTGTTTCCCAGACCACTCCAACATCTCCCCGGAATCCCAGGAAAATTGTGCAACAGTCACTACAGAAGTTAACCCTAGAGGACGATATTGAGACATATCTAACCATTTTTGAGCGCACAGAAGAGCTGGAACAACTTCCAGTGGCCGATTGGGTCGATGTCTTGGCACCTTTCCTATCAGGGGAGCCCCAGAAGGCGTACCATGACCTTGGCCAACAGGAGGTCCGGGACTATACTAAGCTACGAGCGGAAATCCTGGCACGGTTAGGAGTAACCCCTGCTGTCCGGGCCCGGCATGTGCATACCTAGCGCTTGATGTAACCAAACCTACTCGGTCACAAAAAAGTGTCTGGAACCTGAGACGAGCACAGCAGCCCAAATTACTAAACGGGTCATAATGGATCAATTTACGACTGCATTACCAAGGACATTACAGCGCTGGGTGGGGCGGGGAGACCCCAAAGACCTGGATGAGCTGGTGAACCTGGTTGATCGGTATCTCACCACGGAAGATTATCTTCGGGATAATGTCTTCCCCTGTGCCCTTTCCAGGAGTTATCGTCTCAAATCCACAGCGGCTAGGAGACAGTTCCCAACGGGGGAAGCAGAAAAAATGGCACTGGAGAGTCCCCAGCAATTTTCCTTAAGCATGCCCCGATTTGCTTCTCCGAAACTAGGGCCTCCCCGATGTTGGAGGTGCTGGGAAGTGGGGCATGTGGTCGCTAAACCACTACCGATTATCAAAATTCCATTCGAGAGCGTCGCTATGGATCTTGTAGGGCCAGTAATAAAATCCGCTAGGGGACATCAATATATTTTAGTCGTGGTTGACTATGCCACTCGTTATCCTGAAGCTGTCCCCCTAAGAAACACTGCCTCAAAAACCATTGCCAGAGAGTTATTTTTATGTTCTCTAGGACTGGAGTCCCCAAGGAGATCCTTACCGATCAGTGAACTCCCTTTATGTCTGGGGTTATGAAGGATATGTGCAAGCTATTCAAAATTACGCAATTACGCACTTCGGTGTATCACCCGCAGACTGATAGCTTAGTCGAAAGATTTAATAAGACGCTAAAACAGATGTTGAAGAAAGCGGTAAAGAGGGATGGCCGAGATTGGGATTGCCTACTACCCTACCTCATGTTCGCAATCCGGGAGGTACCCCAAGCCTCCACAGGGTTTTCCCCATTTGAGTTAGTTTGTGGCCGACATTCCCGGGGACTTCTTAACATAGCCAAAGAAACGTGGGAAACCGAGACTACCCCTTTCAAAAGTGTTATTGAGCATATAACCCATATGCAAGAGCGTATTGAGATGGTAATGCCCTTAGTGAAAGAGCATTTGCAGAAGGCTCAAGCCTCCCAAAGTAGGGTGTATAATTGCTCTGCAAGGATTAGGAGTTTCAACCCTGGGGATAGAGTCTTTCCCACAGTGGAAAGTGGAAAGTAGGTTTCTCGCCAAATGGCAAGGTAGTGGAAAAAATAAGTGACGTTAACTATAAGATACATCAGCCGGGGAAAAGAAAGCCTTTCCAGGTGTATCATATTAACCTTCTTAAACCCTGGAAGGATAGGGAGTGCCTATTGGCAGAAGTTCCCCAAAAAATTGAGGAATCCCACCCCATTCCTCCTGTGAAAAAAGGTGAGACCCTGTCAAGAGGCAAAAGAGTTTTTGCAACACAATCGGGAGAAATTTTCAGATCTACCAGAATGAACCCATCTGATTAGCCATCAGATTATCACTGAACCCAGTAAGATCGTAAACTTAAAACCTTACCGTATCCCGAAAGCCCGTAGGAAAGAGGTAAAGAGAATGTTGGAGTTGGGAGTGATAGAAAAATCTAGGAGTGCGTGGGCCAGTCCTATTGTCTTAATCCCAAAACCCAATGAGACCTGGAGGTTACAGAACTTAATGAAATTAAAAAATTCGATGCATACCCCATGCCTAGGGTGGATGAACTAATTGAAAATCTAGGGAGGGCTAGATTCATTACAACCTTAGACCTTACCAAAGGTTATTGGCAGATCCCATTAACACCAGAGGCGAAAGAGAAAACAGCATTCCTAACCCCAGAGGGTTTATTTCAGTATGTGGTAATGCCGTTTGGGTTACACGGGGCTCCAGATACTTTCCAGAGATTGATGGATAGAATTCTGCGACCACATCAAGGATACCCGGCTCCATATCTGGACGATGTGGTCATTTATAGCGCAGATTTGCAGAGTCACTTAAAAAAGGTGCAAAAAGTTCTGGACTCTATAAGTGACGCAAAATTGGCTCCGACCTCTGACAAAGAAACAGGTCAGGGCATTCTTAGGCATCGCCGGGTACTACCACTGGTTTGTGAAAATGTTTGCGTCCATTGCCGCCCCCCTAACAGACCTAACTAAGGGTGGAAAGTCTGTAATGATAAAGTGGTCCCCCCAAGCCGAAATGTCATTCCAGACATTGAAGGCTAGCCTCTGTCAACAGCCGATACTGGTGACCCCGGATTTTACAAAAGAGTTCCTAGTTCAGATGGATGCTTCTGACTCAGGATTAGGGGCAGTGCTGTCCCAAGAGCTAAATGGGGGAGAGCACCCTGTTATGTATTTAAGTAGGAAACTGACTCCAGCAGAGAAAAACTATGCAATAGTTAAAAAGGGAATGTTTAGCGGTCAAATGGGCACTGGAATCCCTTAAATATTATTTGTTAGGGAGGAAGTTTAAGTTGCTCTCGGACCATGCCCCCCTAACATGGATGAAACAAAACCGGGAGAGAAATGCCAGAGTCACAGGGGGGTTCATGTCTCTACAAATTTTAAATTTTGTGTTGGAACATAGGCCAGGGAAACTACAGACAAATGCAAGGGTGAAGGGTGCACTGCATGTGGGGAACAGGTACCCAGTCCTCCGGTCTGGAGAAGAGGGGGGGGGATATGTGGGATATGTGGGGCTACGGAACGGTCATACAGATGCGGATAGCACGCGGTGTGCTGTCCGCATTTTTTGCGGACCTATTGAAATGAAAGAGTCTGCATCCTATCCGCAAAAAAAATGGAACGGACACGGAAACAAAATACGTTCGTGTGAATTTAGCCTAAAATGTTTGGATGATGGAAGCTCCCAAAAAATATATATATGTCCCTAGTTACATATAATCAGTGTCAACACACACAAGGAGTCAAGGAAAATATATGTGAAAGACAGTATGGAGTCCCAGCAATATAATAAATTCCTGGATGATTCCAGGTCAGACATGAAGTATGTATTTTGGAAATTCCTTTAGCTACTGTATTTTTGAGAGACTAAGGAAAAATAATTCAAATGGTATTTTAGGAGGAGACTGTAAAGAAGAATGTTGTAATGCAAAATGTCACATCCTCTTGGCAAATGATTTTAAATGATTGCTCTCATATGTCTGAAAATTTATGGATACCATAAAAATCCGTGTGGATAAATTAAGTTCTGAAATTAGGTGACCTAGTGGAATCAAGAATAAGTCAGAAAGATAGATTCGATGAAGCGTTTTGTAAGATCACTATTCTCTTCCACAGGGTAAGGCCTACCTTAACCTCTTAAGGACATAGGGCGTACAGGTACGCCCTTGTGCCCTGGTACTTAAGGACACAGGGCGTACATGTACGCCCTGTGTATTTCCGATCACTGCCGTGCGGCTGGCAGTGATCGGAACCCGGTGCCTGCTCAAATCATTGAGCAGGCACCTAGGCTAAATGCGCGGGGGGGTCCCTTGACCCCCCCATGTCGGCGATCGCGGCAAACCGCAGGTCAATTCAGACCTGCGGTTTGCTGCGATTTCAGGGACCGCGGGGATCAGAAACTTTAGTATTCCTAAAACATATCTGTATCCCCCCCCCCCCTGCACCCCTGAGTGATTTTTGCCCGGTGGGAGATGCAGGGGGAGGGTTGCGGGCGGTGCGGGAGGCGGGCGGTGCGGCAGGCGGGATCGCGATCCCCCGCCCGCCTCCCCTTGAATAATCATTGGCGTCTAGTGGGTATACCAGGGTGCCAGCACATTGCTGGCACCCTGGTATAAACGCCTGACATCTGTGCTGCGATGTCAGCCGTTTAACCCTTTCCATACCGCGGTCTGTACGGACCGCGGTATGGAAAAGGTTAACAGCGCAGGGAGCTCCCTCCCTCTCCCACCGGGGGGCTGCTGTGCCTTTGCAGCCCCCCGATGGGAGAGGGAGAGAGCTCCCAGACAGCCCCCCGAAGCCCCGTCCTTACCCTTCCCCGTCTGCGCAGTTCTGACCACTACTGAGCAGACGGGGGAGGTTCCCATGGCAACAGGACGCCATGGTGCTGAACAGATCTGTGCTAAAAGGCATAGATCTGTTCAGACAAGGTGTAAAATACAGTACAGTACAATATATATTGTTCTGTACTGTATTATACAGACATCAGACCCACTGGATCTTCAAGAACCAAGTGGGTCTGGGTCAAAAAGAAAGTGAAAAATCAAAAAACACATTGAACACTGATTAAAAATGAAAAAAATAAAATTCCCTACACATGTTTGGTATCGCCGCGTCCGTAACGACCTGATCTATAAAACGGTCATGTTACTTTACCCAAACGGTGAACGCCATAAAAATAAAAAATAAAAAACTATGATGAAATAGAAATTTTGCCCACCTTACTTCCCAAAAAAGGTAATAAAAGTAATCAAAAAAGTTGTATGTACGCCAAAATTGTAACAATCAAACCGTCATCTCATCCCGCAAAAAATCATACCCTACCCAAGATAATCGCCCCAAAACTGAAAAAACTATGGCTCTTAGACTATGGAAACACTAAAATATGTTTTTTTTTGTTTCAAAAATGAAATCATTGTGTAAAACTTACATAAATAAAAAAAGTATACATATTAGGTATCGCCGCGTCCGTATCGACCGGCTCTATAATAATATCACATGACCTAACCCCTCAGGTGACCACCGTAAAAAAAAAAAAAAAAGGTGTAAAAAAAGCAATTTTTTGTCATCTTACGTCACAAAAAGTGTAATAGCAAGCGATCAAAAAGTCATATGCACCCCAAAATAGTGCCAATAAAACCGTAACCTCATCCCGCAAAAAATGAGACCCTACTTAAGATAATCGCCCAAAAACTGAAAAAAACTATGGCTCTTAGACTATGGAGACACTAAAACTTTTTTTTGTTTTAAAAATTAATTCATTGTGTAAAACTTACATAAATAAAAAAAATTGTATACATATTGGGTATCGCCGCCTCCGTGACAACCTGCTCTAAAAAATTACCACATGATCTAACCTGTCAGATGAATTTTGTAAATAACAAAAAGAAACGGTGCCAAAAAAGCTATTTCTTGTTACCTTGCCGCACAAAAAGTGTAATATAGAGCAACCAAAAATCATATGTACCCTAAACTAGTACCAAAAAAACTGCCACCGTATCCCGTAGTTTCTAAAATGGGGTCACTTTTTTGGAGTTTCTACTCTAGGGGCGCATCAGGGGGGCTTCAAATGGGACATGGTGTAAAAAAAAACAGTCCAGCAAAATCTGCCTTCCAAAAACCGTATGGCATTCCTTTCCTTCTGCGCCCTGTCGTGTGCCCGTACAGCCATTTACGATCACATATGGGGTGTTTCTGTAAACTACAGAATCAGGGCCATAAATAATGAGTTTTGTTTGGCTGTTAACCCTTGCTTTGTAACTGTAAAAAAAATATTAAAATGGAAAATCTGCCAAAAAAAGTGACATTTTGAAATTGTATCTCTATTTTCCATTAAATCTTGTGCAACACCTAAAGGGTTAACAAAGTTTGTAAAATCAGTTTTGAATACCTTGAGGGGTGTAGTTTCTTAGATGGGGTCACTTTTATGGAGTTTCTACTCTAGGGGTGCATCAGGGGGGCTTCAAATGGGACATGGTGTCAAAAAACCAGTCCAGCAAAACCTGCCTTCCAAAAACCATATGGCGCACCTTTCACTCTACGCCCCACTGTGTGGCCATACAGTAGTTTACGGCCACATATGGGGTGTTTCTGTAAACGGCAGAGTCAGGGCAATAAAGATACAGTCTTGTTTGGCTGTTAACCCTTGTTTTGTTAGTGGAAAAAAATTGGTTAAAATGGAAAATTAGGCAAAAAAATGTAATTCTCAAATTTCATCCCCATTTGCCAATAACTCTTGTGCAACACCTAAAGGGTTAACAAAGTTTGTAAAATCAGTTTTGAATACCTTGAGGGGTGTAGTTTCTAGAATGGGGTCATTTTTGGGTGGTTTCTATTATGTAAGCATCGCAAAGTGACTTCAGAGCTGTAGTGGTCCCTAAAAATTGGGTTTTTGTAAATTTCTGAAAAATTTCAAGATTTGCTTCTAAACTTCTCAGCCTTGTAACATCCCCAAAAACTAAAATATCATTCCCAAAATAATTCAAACATGAAGTAGACATATGGGGAATGTAAAGTCATCACAATTTTTAGGGGTATTACTATGAATTACAGAAGTAGAGAAACTGACACTTTGAAATTTGCAAATTTTTCTAAATTTTTGTTAAATTAGGTATTTTTTGGTGCAAAAAAAATAATTTTTTGGACTTCATTTTACCAGTGTCATGAAGTACAATATGTGACGAAAAAACAATCTCAGAACGGCCTGGATAAGTCAAAGCGTTTTTAAAGTTATCTGCACTTAAAGTGACTCTGGTCAGATTTGCAAAAAATGGCCTGGTCCTAAGGTGTAAAAAGGCTGTGTCCTTAAGGGGTTAATTGTAATAAAGGTGATTAAGCATTTTTTGTTCTAATTAAAATTGGCACAGAGATGTCTGAGGAGAAAATTTAGTCAAGAAGGTCCTCTCCAAAGTTTCACAATGTTTGATGTTGTTTGGGTTCTTCCATCGTCTTACCTGATCTAATGTCAATAATAGCTTGTGATTTGTGGAAATCCCAAACCACCTTTATGAACAGGGAGATATAGTGTGTGGGAAGCCATTCTAGTGAGGCTCTGCTTCCAACCATCTTTGAATAATAAAGCTATGAGTTTTTGCATATGAGGCAGGTTTGAGAATAGAACAGAATCTTAACAGGTAGTATTAGACATGATGATGGAGAGATGCCCTTTTACCAGGAAAAGGAATTATTGAAGCCTTGGGTTAGAAGATGAGTGGAGCCTACATCCTCCAAAAGAACTGGAAAATAAAATACTGAAATTGTAGAATTAGAGGCTTTCCTTTTTGTATGGTCATTGATGAACAAACCTTCTGATTATTCGGTGGTGTTAGACATAGGTAATTCTACTGTTTAATGTTCAAGTTTGGTTTGAAATTTAAGATATTTCTTTAGAATATTTCTCACATCCCTATTCCTTAATGCATATATAAAAGGGTTGACTACCGGGTTAATGAGAAAGTAAATGAGAGAATAATATTTATCACGTTGGCTGTCATAAGGAGTAAGATAGATAATAAAGACAGTCATGAAAAATAACATGGCAACTATTAGATGAGATGAACATGTGGAGAACGCTTTCTGTTTACCCAAAGAACTCTTTATCTTGAAAACAGTCATAATGATTTTGGTATAGAGCCCAACAATTATAATGAATGGGAGGACAGTTGCTATGGCAGCAGCGGTGGTTGTCACTGTATTGATGATATATGTATCTGAACATGCCAGACTCTGCAATGGACAAACTTCACAGAAGAAATTGTTGACCTTATTAGGGCCACAAAAATCCAAAAACATTGTAAACAGTGTCACAATTAAAGAGCTAGACAAGCTAAAAATCCATGGAAGAATCACCAGCCCTATACAGAGGGTTTGATTCATAATAACTGTATAATGCAATGGCTTGTTAATGGCCAAGTGTCTATCATAGGCCATTATCATGATGCATATACTTACCACTTGCCCCAAGGTAATAAATATATATAGCTGTACAAAGCAATTTATAAAAGATATCTTCTGATTACCTGCCATAAGGATAGCTAAAAGCTTTGGAATTACAATAGAAACCATTAAGATTTCTTCAGCAGCAAATATGCTAATAAAATAATACATGGGCACATGGAGAGACTGTTCCACTATAATCATCAGAATTATAGTCATATTTCCAGTAATACAAGCAATGTACGCAAATAAGACAACAGTAAAAAGTAAAATCTGATACTGATGGAACTCTGAGAAAGCTAAAAGGATGAATTCTGTCACAAAGGTTTTGTTTCTGTCTTCCATAAATAAAGATATTCTATAAAAACAGAGAAGTGATGGATATTCAACTGATATTACAGAAGGGGGAGGTGTTAGAGCTGCAAAAGGTGGTCCAACTCCTTATGAAGGCCTATGGTAAAATACAGTGAATATGATAGAGTGTATGAAATCAGTTCAAATCTTTGTGTGGTTTAAGGTCAAATCCTTTTCTGCTAAGGGTGTAGAGAACTGGTGAGGCATATAAATGTCAGGTATTTTTGGTGTAAGTAAAATATCAATTTTTATTAACACACTGGTCGAAGGTCTGATTCTGTTGGAAAGCAAATGAATGTCTAAAGATTCAACAAAATGTTTGATCCTCGCAATGTTCTTTTTAATATTAAAATGAAATGTTTGTAAATTTGTTTGTAAAATTATAATTCGAAAAGGATCGGACTTACACTTCTTTATAGGAAAAGGTGTAGTATTCAGCACTAGATTGAATTTCCCAAACCATTGAAGTTAAAAAATATATTTTCGAAATTTGATTAAATCCAGACTGACCTGCTGCGGGGGTTCCTGTGTACAAGTGAAACTCAAAAAAATTAGAATGTCGTGCAAAATTCATTTATTTCACTAATGCAACTTAAAAGGTGAAACTAATATATGAGATATTACATGCAAAGCGAGATATTTCAAGCCTGTACCCGTGTTTGTTATAATTTGGATGATTAGGGCTTATACTGTAGCTTATGAAACCCCAAAGTCACAATTTTGAGGTCCCCTTTGCTCAGGGGGTATGGATTAATTAGCTGACTAGAGTGTGACACTTTGAGCCTAGAATATTGAACCTTTTCACAAAATTCTATTTTTAAGCTGCATTAATGCAATTCCTTTTAATTTACATTACTGAAATAAATGGACTTTTGCACAATATTCTAATTGTCACCTGTAGATTATTTTATTCTGCATTTAATACAGTCTTGAAGATACCTCTTTATGTATTATCAGTTCATGCAGCTTTGGTCAAAAACATGTCAATTTTTCATTGTCTTCACCTTGAGAAGGTTAAAGGAGGTGCAGCTACTCAAGGTAATATATAGCTTGTAAGATTTATTCAGGGGGAAGCCATTTCCTTTGAGGTTTGAAGACAATCTCTTAATTAATAACTGAAAAAACAGCCCTAACAAGGCCTTAGTGACTATATGTTTTACTTTTGTAATAATTAATCCAGCTGGGAATTTTTGCCTTAATCGTTGAATATTCTACAATTTTCATAAACATCTAGGAGCATGGACCAAAAAAAGTAGAATTAAATATATTTATCAATAGTGTAAAATGTTAATAGATTCAATTGCGCACATTCTGCACTCACTGTATAAATATATGGAATAAATAATTCTACCATAATGATAGTGGTCGGTTCCCTCTAGCATACATCAGCTACAGGAGGTCACCCCCTTTCAGCTTTTTATCCCCTGATGAGGCTTTAGTAACGACAGATGAAATGCGTAGGGTATTCTTCTGCCTTGGGGGTCCTCAATCCGTTAGTACCCTTAGGCAGGGACATCCAGGGCCTCTAATATTGTAGGGTTAGGCTGCCCTGGTCGGGCAATAGAGACTTTTAAGCCTGAAAGGGCTTTCTAGGGACAGTGAGTTTCATCTGGACCCTGTTCGCACAAAAGTGTGATCTGTGGAACTACAAGATGGTACCCAGGTGACTCAGATCCACTGGTAAGATTGTTCCTTTTATTAAGCGGAATATACCGGATTTTAGGAGATCGTGCAATTTTGATCATGTGGTTGTGACCGGTAACATATGGTCACCCATGGCAATACTATTTGCTTTTTGTGGATTTTGTTTGTGGCACGGTTGTGGTGTGCACACACTCAGCACTATATGTTATGTTTGTATCCTTTTATTATTGCATCTATTAAACGTTAAGTTTTTGATTTAACTACCTCCGCTTCTCTCTAGTTCTTTAAAAAAAAAAAAAAGCCATCAATCCGATCCTTCTGGGATGAAAGTTCAGTCCACTCAACCCCAGTTATGTCCCGAAACTGCTATAAAGTCCAAATGCAGTTTATGCACTTTTCTGAAAATTTCCAAGTCCCCTCTCCAGAACTGTCCCAGCCTATGATCGACTAAATAAATTGAGACCCTTAATTTCCCTCTTTAGGGATTCGTTATTAAAATTATACACCCCGATAAAAATCTATCTGTTGATATGGGGTAAATATATATAAGGTATATGAGAGCACGTCAAGTTAGACCTGTGGTCTGTCTGTATATGAGGGCGGCGACCACCAACTTAACCCACCCCAGGCTGCCCCGAAATTATTGGGGCATCAGGCAAAATTTTGTGTTCCTACCCAAAAGGTTCTATGCATACACTGATAATTTTAATACATCTACTCCATTATAAATCCCTCCATACTGCAAACACAGGAAATTGTGGGACAGTCCGTAAAAATAGAGTGTGATTCCCACAACCGCTGGTGTCCAAGCGTTTGGAAAAAAGAGCATCCTTCACCCTTACAAGTGAATAGCTGCTTGCAGTGAAATGGAAGTAGAGGACAGGTGTATATTGTCACGGTCGCTCCTGTGACAGATGTCAGGAGATCAAGGAGACTGGCGGAGTGTGGAGGAATCTAACAGCCTCTTTGATTACTCTGGATTCAGTGTGGTTGTTGTTAACCACTTGCCGTCACGGTAATGCCGATAGACGGCAGCGCTCTCAGGTCTCAGTGACGCCTATTGGCGTCATCTCGTGAGACCTGAGATTTCCTGTGAATGTGCTCTCACAGGATTGCACAGTATTCAAGTTTAACTACAGCCTGCCAGCGCTGATCATTGGCTGGCAGGCTGTAGATTTTTAAAATAACCAATCAAATAGGTATATCAGACGCTATTTTGTAAATAGCGTCTGATATACCTGCTACCTGCTCCTCTGGTGGTCCCTTTTGCTTGGATCGACCACCAGAGGACACAGGCAGCTCTGTAAGTAGCACCAAGCACCACACGCACTTTACACCCCCCCTGTCACTTATTAACCCCTTATTAACCCCTGATCACACCATATAGACTCCCTAATCACCCCCCTGTCATTGATCACCCCCCTGTAAGGGTCCCTTTAGTCGCTGATTAGCATCATCACTCTCGCTAATCAGCACTAGAACTATATAGTATCTGTAAGTGATCAAGACTGATCGCAGTCAGATCTATATCAGTACATTAGGGTCACCTTAGGCTCTACAAAAAACACAGTGTTCGCCCGATCAGGCCTGATCTTGTGCCCACACTTGCGTTTAGTCCGCCCCACCGCAGTGACAGAATTTTTTTTTCCTGATCACTGCAAAAACACCGTAAAATCGATGCGGCGCTATAAAGATCACTTTTGAGCTTTTTGGATCTTTATTAGCGATCGCAGCTTTACTTCGCAAGCACTACTTTTTACTAGGCAGGTGTGCTCTTTTTCCTGGGTAGTCTCAGAGCAATACCCCCTAAATTTAGTTAGCCCAAAATGTCAAAAAAGAGGCATTTTTACGCATTTGAATTCCAAACTACTTCTCACGCTTTAGGGCCTCTAAAATGCCAGGGCAGTATAAATACCCCACAAGTGACCCCATTTTGGAAAGAAGACACCCCAAGGTATTCAATGAGGGGCATGGCGAGTTCATAGAAGATTTTTTTGTTTTTGGTCACAAGTTAGCGGAAATTGTTATTTTTTTTTGTTTTTTCTTACAAAGTCTCATATTCCACTAACTTGTGACAAAAAATAAAATCTTACATGAACTCACCATACCCCTCATGGAATACCTTGGGGTGTCATCTTTCCAAAATGGGGTCACTTGTGGGGTATTTATACTGCCCTGGCATTTTAGGGGCCCTAAAGCGTGAGACGTAGTTTGGAATCCAAATGCGTAAAAATGCCCTGTGAAATCCTAAAGGTACTCATTGGAATTTGGGCCCCTTTGTGGACCTAGTGTGCAAAAAAGTGTCACACATGTGGTATCTCCGTACTCAGAAGAAGTAGGGCAATGTGTTTTGGGGTGTATTTTTACATATACCCATACTGTGTGTGAGAAATATCACTGTAAATGACAACTTTAAAAAAAATTTATACAAAGTTGTCAATTTACAGAGATATTTCTCTCACCCAGCATGGGTATATGTAAAAATACACCCCAAAACACATTGCCCTACTTCTTCTGAGTACTGCGATACCACATGTGTGACACTTTTTTTGCAGCCTAGGTGCGTAAAGGGGCCGAAAGTCCGAGTACCTTTAGGCTTTACAGGGTTGCTCACAATTTAGCCCCACCCAAAATGCCAGAACAGTAAACACACCCCACAAATGACCCCATTTCGGAAAGTAAACACCCCAAGGTATTCACTGAGGGGCATAGTGAGTCCGTGGGAGATTTATTTATTTTTTTGCCAGAAGTTAGCAGAAATGGAAACTTAATATTTTTTTTTTCCTCAGAAAGTGTCATTTTCTGCTAACTTGTGAAAAAAAATTAAATCATACATGAATTCACCATGCCCCTCCACGAATACTTTGGGGTGTCTTCTTTCTAAAATGGGGTCATTTGGGGGGTATTTATACTATCCTGGCATTCTAGCACCTCAAGAAACATGACAGGTGCTCAGAAAGTCAGAGCTGCTTCAAAATGCGGAAATTCACATTTTTGTACCATAGTTTGTAAACGCTATAACTTTTGCGCAAACCAATAAATATACACTTATTGGATTTTTTTAAATAAAAGACATGTAGCACAATAAATTCTGACACAATACACTTTTTTGAAAAAATTGCGGTCTTTTTTAATTAATATCAGAAAAACAAAAAATCTCAGCAGCAATCAAATACCACCAATTGAAAGCTGTATTTGTGAGAAGAAAAGGAGGTAAAAGTCATTTGGGTGCCAAGTTGCATAACCGAGCAATAAACCGTTAAAGTTGTGAATTTCCGATTTGTAAAAAAGAGCCTGGTTACTAGGGGGGTATAAACCTGTGGTCCTTAAGTGGTTAAAGGGAGTCTGTCAGTGGTGTAGCTATAGGGGTCGCACCGGTCGCAGTTGCGACCGGGCCCCTAAGTCAGGGGGCCCACGGGGCCCCCCAGGAGAGACGGAGTGAAGCCCTGGCAGTGGCCCCTGATTTACAGAGTACAGTATTTACCGGCGGCTAACTTCACAGGGGGGGCGGAGGCAGAGCCATGCGTGCAGCCGTGCAGGTGCAGGCTCAGCCAGGAGAGGGAGTGGTTTGGTCTGGCAGTACTGTTCGGAAGTTGAGCGGAGGAGAAACTGAGTGCCGCCCGAGTGAGTGAGGTGAGGGCGGCCGTGGCGAAGTGACTAGCAGAGATCGGAGACAGTCTCTGCCCTGGCAATTGGGTGCTTTCTAGTAGCTAGAGTACACTAGCATCACATAGGATAGCAGTAGTGGGTCCTCTTACTAGCACCGTTCTAGCCACATGTGCAGCTGCCAATGAGCTCTGCAAGTAAGAGGACCCACTACTGCTATCCTACAAGTACTGGTAGATGTCACAGCAGAGTCCTATGAATCATGTGATGGTCATTCTTGGGCTTTTTCGCTGCCGACCAGATCACCGTCCCTCCAGTCAGTAGATTAATTTTTTAGAGCCTTGGATCTTATTTATGATGACCTGGATTGGATCTCTCAGGCCGAGACCATGTTGCGTGGTTTACGGCAGGGAGAGCGCTCCGCGGAGATCTATTGCTCTGAATTTAGGAGATGGGCTACGGATACGGAGTGGAATGACCCTGCACTCCGTAGCCAGTTCTGTCAGGGTCTATCTGAAAGGCTGCAGGACCCATTGTCCTTTCATGAAAAACCTGAGTCATTGGAAGCAGCTATGTCCCTTGCTGTATGTCTTGATAGACGCCTGAGGGGGAGATCTAAGGGTCCTCACCCTCAGGACTGTCATGGAACCATGAACCAGACGTACAACAAGAGATAAGTGGGAATAAGAAGGCTTTATTGAAAATCAAGCTGTAAGCAAAAGTCCAAACGGATGGCTAAACCGAAGCAGGGTCTTGCGTAGCCAGAGGTCAGGAACCAGAAGGGTAGTCAGACGAAGCCAGGATCAGGAACCAGCGGGGTAGTCAGACGAGGCCAGGATCAGGAACCAGAAGCAGCAGCAGTCTTAGAAGCATGTGAACACAGGAGGACCAAGCAAGGAACTGAAGCCACAGACGTCCTATATATATGAGCTAGGCATCCAGCTCCTCCCAGTGGGAAGGAGAAGCCGCAGGGTGGGAGGCTACAAGAAACCCAGAAACCAAGATGGCCGCCAGCACATGTCAAACGAAGGAGAACAGCAAGAAGGTAAGACCATGACAAGGACGTACTGTCAAACAAGGTGGCGGTTTCCTTTGACACTTATGGTAAAGAGACACCCGTGGTTACGCCTTGTGATGAGCCAATGCAGTTCGGGGGAGCTACTCCTGGGACTGCTGGCAAGATCTTTGGTCATATGAAGGGAGTCTGTTTTTGTTGTGGAAAGAAGGGACATTTTTGAATATTTGTCCATACATTCAGCGTCAAGTCGGAAACAAAAAAAAAAGTTGAATCCCCAAATTACTATTGGTGGTGTGGGTGGGGAGCAAGAAAACTTACTTTTGTCATTTACTGGTAGTACCCGATTTCTAGTGGTGCTAGAGTCCAAAACTGTGGAAATCAAGGTATTTATTTACAAGGGCAGGGGTTAACCTGATTTATGGACAGTTTGTTCGTATTCATGGGTTGACAACTAGTGCATTAGAGAAAAGTATTTCTGTCTTTGCAATTGATTCAGCACCTCTTACCCAGAAATAGTTGTCGCAGGTGGTGAATGACATCCATTTAAGAGTGGGTGATTTTCATCAGGAGGCAATTTCATGTTTTGTTCTGGAGGATCTGCCTGCTCCGTTGTTTTTGGGCTTACCATGGTTAAGCAAACTAAACCCGACCATCGACTGGCAAGCAAGACAGATTCTCGATTGGAATGAATTTTGCATAGACAACTGTCTAAATAGATCGTTCTCTGTGGTTACCACTAAAACTGTACCCGTTCATTTCCAAATGTTGTGATGTATTTTCTGAGAGTGGTAACCAGGAGTTACCTCCACGCTCCGTGTCGGGAATATGATTGTCCCACCAAATCCCAGTTGTATAATCTTTCGGAACCCGAAAGAAAGGCCATGCAAGAGTATATCACCGAGAGTTTGGCGAAGGGACATATCAGACCATCCAAATCCCCAGTGGCTGCTGGGTTTTCTTTCTAAAAAAACATATGTTTAGTTTACCGGTAAACTGCATTCCAGGAGTCCGGAATGACAGCACCCATGGAGGATGTCCTTACTGGTTTCTGTTGGGACAGGAAGAGAGACAGTTTAAAGGGCCCCTCCCCACCCCCTTGCTCCAGTGTTTATAACTTACTACACCGGATAGGCTGCCACATCTTTATTTCAAGAACAAGTGTTACTTCACACTGTATACAGTAGCAGTACAAATATGCAAACCAAAAAAGTGTCCCGGAAGGAACAAAAAATGGGGGGGTAGTATTGGGTGCTGTCATTCCGGACTCCTGGAAAGCAGTTTACCGGTAAACTAAACATATGTTTCCAGGACGTCCTCCATGACAGCACCCATGGAGAACTAACAACTTAGAACGCCATATTAGGGGGGGGACCACTGCTTGTAGGACCTTACGGCCAAAAGCTAAGTCCTGATTGGCCATAGAGTCCAGTCTGTAGTGTCTGACGAAGGTAGTGGAGGAGGACCAGGTTGCCGCTCTGCAGATCTGGTCGATGGAAGCTCCAGCCTTCTCCGCCCAGGTTGCGGACATGGCTCTGGTAGAATGAGCCCTCAACGTTATGGGGCAGGATGAACTCTGCAGTCTATAACATTCCCTGATGGTCTCCTTGATCCAGCGGGCTAAAGAGGTTTTAGAGGCTTTGCTTCCCTTGTTCCTACCACCGAATTGGATGAAGAGGTTCGCTGACTTTCTCCAGGATTTTGTCCGCTTGATGTAGGCGAGGACCGTTCTTCTTACATCAAGACAGTGGAACCGCTCCTCCTGTATGTTTTTGGCGCTGAGGCATCCGCCAGGAAACTAGAGGCCATCTTTAGAAGCGGGAGAGACTCTAGGATTTCTTCCCTGGATGTTCTTGCCCTAAGGTGACTCTCCAGTTGATTAATCCACAAGTAGAGTTGAGCGAACACCTGGATGTTCGGGTTCGAGAAGTTCGGCCGAACATCCCGGAAATGTTCGGGTTCGGGATCCGAACCCGATCCGAACTTCGTCCCGAACCCGAACCCCATTGAAGTCAATGGGGACCCGAACTTTTCGGCACTAAAACGGCTGTAAAACAGCCCAGGAAAGGGCTAGAGGGCTGCAAAAGGCAGCAACATGTAGGTAAATCCCCTGCAAACAAATGTGGATAGGGAAATTAATTAAAATAAAAATTAAATAAATAAAAATTAACCAAAATCAATTGGAGAGAGGTTCCATAGCAGAGAATCTGGCTTCCCGTCACCCACCACTGGAACAGTCCATTCTCAGATATTTAGGCCCCGGCACCCAGGCAGAGGAGAGAGGTCCCGTAACAGACAATCTGGCTTCATGTCAGCAGAGAATCAGTCTTCATGTCATAGCAGAGAATCAGGCTTCACGTCACCCACCACTGTAAGAGTCCATTTTCATAAATTTAGGCCCAGCACCCAGGCAGAGGAGAGAGGTCCCGTAACAGACAATCTGGCTTCATGTCAGCAGAGAATCAGTCTTCATATCATAGCAGAGAATCTGGCTTCCCGTTACCCACCACTGGAACAGTCCATTCTCAGATATTTAGGCCCCGGCACCCAGGCAGAGGAGAGAGGTCCCGTAACAGACAATCTGGCTTCATGTCAGCAGAGAATCAGTCTTCATATCATAGCAGAGAATCAGGCTTCACGTCAGCCACCACTGCAACAGTCCATTGTCATAAATTCAGGCCCAGCACCCAGGCAGAGGAGAGAGGTCCCGTAACAGACAATCTGGCTTCATGTCAGCAGAGAATCAGTCTGCATGTCATAGCAGAGAATGAGGCTTCACGTCACCCACCACTGCAACAGTCCATTTTCATAAATTTAGGCCCAGCACCCAGGCAGAGGAGAGAGGTCCCGTAACAGAGGATCTGGCTTCATGTCACCAGAGAATCAGTCTGCATGTCATAGCAGAGAATCAGGCTTCACGTCACCCACCACTGCAACAGTCCATTTTCATAAATTTAGGCCCAGCACCCAGGCAGAGGAGAGAGGTCCCGTAACAGAGGATCTGGCTTCATGTCACCAGAGAATCAGTCTGCATGTCATAGCAGAGAATCAGGCTTCACGTCAGCCACCACTGCAACAATCCATTGGCATATATTTAGGCCTAGCACACAGGCAGAGGAGAGAGGTCCCGTAACAGACAATCTGGCTTCATGTCAGCAGAGAATCAGTCTTCATATCATAGCAGAGAATCAGGCTTCACGTCAGCCACCAATGCAACAGTCCATTGTCAGATATTTAGGCCCAGCACCCAGGCAGAGGAGAGAGGTCCCGTAACAGAGGATCTGGCTTCATGTCAGCAGAGAATCAGTCTTCATGTCATAGCAGAGAATCAGGCTTCACGTCACCCACCACTGTAAGAGTCCATTTTCATAAATTTAGGCCCAGCACCCAGGCAGAGGAGAGAGGTCCCGTAACAGACGATCTGGCTTCATGTCAGCAGAGAATCAGTCTGCATGTCATAGCAGAGAATGAGGCTTCACGTCACCCACCACTGCAACAGTCCATTTTCATAAATTTAGGCCCAGCACCCAGGCAGAGGAGAGAGGTCCCGTAACAGAGGATCTGGCTTCATGTCACCAGAGAATCAGTCTGCATGTCATAGCAGAGAATCAGGCTTCACGTCACCCACCACTGCAACAGTCCATTTTCATAAATTTAGGCCCAGCACCCAGGCAGAGGAGAGAGGTCCCGTAACAGAGGATCTGGCTTCATGTCACCAGAGAATCAGTCTGCATGTCATAGCAGAGAATCAGGCTTCACGTCAGCCACCACTGCAACAATCCATTGGCATATATTTAGGCCTAGCACACAGGCAGAGGAGAGAGGTCCCGTAACAGACAATCTGGCTTCATGTCAGCAGAGAATCAGTCTTCATATCATAGCAGAGAATCAGGCTTCACGTCAGCCACCAATGCAACAGTCCATTGTCAGATATTTAGGCCCAGCACCCAGGCAGAGGAGAGAGGTCCCGTAACAGACAATCTGGCTTCATGTCAGCAGAGAATCAGTCTGCATGTCATAGCAGAGAATGAGGCTTCACGTCACCCACCACTGCAACAGTCCATTTTCATAAATTTAGGCCCAGCACCCAGGCAGAGGAGAGAGGTCCCGTAACAGAGGATCTGGCTTCATGTCAGCAGAGAATCAGTCTGCATGTCATAGCAGAGAATCAGGCTTCACGTCAGCCACCACTGCAACAGTCCATTGTCATAAATTCAGGCCCAGCACCCAGGCAGAGGAGAGAGGTCCCGTAACAGACAATCTGGCTTCATGTCACCAGAGAATCAGTCTGCATGTCATAGCAGAGAATGAGGCTTCACGTCAGCCACCACTGCAACAATCCATTGGCATATATTTAGGCCTAGCACACAGGCAGAGGAGAGGTTCATTCAACTTTGGGTAGCCTTGCAATATAATGGTAAAATGAAAATAAAAATAGGATTGAATGAGGAAGTGCCCTGGAGTCCAATAATATATGGTTATGGGGAGGTAGTTAATGTCTAATCTGGACAAGGGACGGACAGGTCCTGTGGGATCCATGCCTGGTTCATTTTTATGAACGTCAGCTTGTCCACATTGGCTGTAGACAGGCGGCTGCGTTTGTCTGTAATGACGCCCCCTGCCGTGCTGAATACACGTTCAGACAAAACGCTGGCTGCCGGGCAGGCCAGCACCTCCAAGGCATAAAAGGCTAGCTCTGGCCACGTGGACAATTTAGAGACCCAGAAGTTGAATGGGGCCGAACCATCAGTCAGTACGTGGAGGGGTGTGCACACGTACTGTTCCACCATGTTAGTGAAATGTTGCCTCCTGCTAACACGTTGCGTATCAGGTGGTGGTGCAGTTAGCTGTGGCGTGTTGACAAAAGTTTTCCACATCTCTGCCATGCTAACCCTGCCCTCAGAGGAGCTGGCCGTGACACAGCTGCCTTGGCGACCTCTTGCTCCTCCTCTGCCTTGGCCTTGGGCTTCCACTTGTTCCCCTGTGACATTTGGGAATGCTCTCAGTAGCGCGTCTACCAACGTGCGCTTGTACTCGCGCATCTTCCTATCACGCTCCAGTGCAGGAAGTAAGGTGGGCACATTGTCTTTGTAGCGTGGATCCAGCAGGGTGGCAACCCAGTAGTCCGCACAGGTTAAAATGTGGGCAACTCTGCTGTCGTTGCGCAGGCACTGCAGCATGTAGTCGCTCATGTGTGCCAGGCTGCCCAGGGGTAAGGACAAGCTGTCCTCTGTGGGAGGCGTATCGTCATCGTCCTGCCTTTCCCCCCAGCCACGCACCAGTGATGGACCCGAGCTGCGTTGGGTGCCACCCCGCTGTGACCATGCTTCATCCTCATCCTCCTCCACCTCCTCCTCATCCTCGTCCTCCTCGTCCTCCAGTAGTGGGCCCTGGCTGGCCACATTTGTACCTGGCCTCTGCTGTTGCCAAAAACCTCCCTCTGAGTCACTTCGAAGAGACTGGCCTGAAAGTGCTAAAAATGACCCCTCTTCCTCCTCCTCCTCCTCCTCCTCCTGGGCCACCTCCTCTTCCATCATCGCCCTAAGTGTTTTCTCAAGGAGACATAGAAGTGGTATTGTAACGCTGATAACGGTGTCATCGCCACTGGCCATGTTGGTGGAGTACTCGAAACAGCGCAACAGGGCACACAGGTCTCGCATGGAGGCCCAGTCATTGGTGGTGAAGTGGTGCTGTTCTGTAGTGCGACTGACCCGTGCGTGCTGCAGCTGAAACTCCACTATGGCCTGCTGCTGCTCGCACAGTCTGTCCAGCATGTGCAAGGTGGAGTTCCACCTGGTGGGCACGTCGCATATGAGGCGGTGAGCGGGAAGGCCGAAGTTACGCTGTAGCGCAGACAGGCGAGCAGCGGCAGGATGTGAACGCCGGAAGCGCGAACAGACGGCCCGCACTTTATGCAGCAGCTCTGACATGTCGGGGTAGTTGTGAATGAACTTCTGCACCACCAAATTCAGCACATGCGCCAAGCAAGGGATGTGCGTCAAATTGGCTAGTCCCAGAGCTGCAACGAGATTTCGCCCATTATCACACACCACCAGGCCGGGCTTGAGGCTCACCGGCAGCAACCACTCGTCGGTCTGTTGTTCAATACCCCGCCACAACTCCTGTGCGGTGTGGGGCCTGTCCCCCAAACATATGAGTTTCAGAATGGCCTGCTGACGTTTACCCCGGGCTGTGCTGAAGTTGGTGGTGAAGGTGTGTGGCTGACTGGATGAGCAGGTGGAAGAAGAGGAGGAGGAAGCCGAGAAGGAGGAGGTGGCAACAGGAGGCAAAGAATGTTGCCCTGCGATCCTTGGCGGCGGAAGGACGTGCGCCAAACAGCTCTCCGCCTGGGGCCCAGCTGCCACTACATTTACCCAGTGTGCAGTTAGGGAGATATAGCGTCCCTGGCCGTGCTTACTGGTCCACGTATCTGTGGTTAGGTGGACCTTGCTACAGATGGCGTTGCGCAGTGCACACTTGATTTTATCGGATACTTGGTTGTGCAGGGAAGGCACGGCTCTCTTGGAGAAGTAGTGCCGGCTGGGAACAACATACTGTGGGACAGCAAGCGACATGAGCTGTTTGAAGCTGTCTGTGTCCACCAGCCTAAATGACAGCATTTCATAGGCCAGTAGTTTAGAAATGCTGGCATTCAGGGCCAGGGATCGAGGGTGGCTAGGTGGGAATTTACGCTTTCTATCAAATGTTTGTGAGATGGAGAGCTGAACGCTGGCGTGTGACATGGTTGAGACGCTTGGTGACGGAGGTGGTGGTGGTGGTGTTGGTGGTACATCCCCTGTTTGCTGGGCGGCAGGTGCCAACGTTCCTCCAGAGGCGGAGGAAGAGGCCGAGGCGGCAGCAGCAGAATAGGCCGAGGCGGCAGCAGCAGAAGAGGTAGCAGGGGGAGCCTGAGTGACTTCCTTGGTTTTAAGGTGTTTACTCCACTGCAGTTCATGCTTTGCATGCAGGTGCCTGGTCATGCAGGTTGTGCTCAGGTTCAGAACGTTAATGCCTCGCTTCAGGCTCTGATGGCACAGCGTGCAAACCACTCGGGTCTTGTCGTCAGCACATTGTTTGAAGAAGTGCCATGCCAGGGAACTCCTTGAAGCTGCCTTTGGGGTGCTCGGTCCCAGATGGCGGCGGTCAGTAGCAGGCGGAGTCTCTTGGCGGCGGGTGTTCTGCTTTTGCCCACTGCTCCCTCTTTTGCTACGCTGTTGGCTCGGTCTCACCACTGCCTCTTCCTCCGAACTGTGAAAGTCAGTGGCACGACCTTCATTCCATGTGGGGTCTAGGACCTCATCGTCCCCTGCATCGTCTTCCACCCAGTCTTGATCCCTGACCTCCTGTTCAGTCTGCACACTGCAGAAAGACGCAGCAGTTGGCACCTGTGTTTCGTCATCATCAGAGACATGCTGAGGTGGTATTCCCATGTCCTCATCATCAGGAAACATAAGTGGTTGTGCGTCAGTGCATTCTATGTCTTTCACCGCTGGGGAAGGGCTAGGTGGATGCCCTTGGGAAACCCTGCCAGCGGAGTCTTCAAACAGCATAAGAGACTGCTGCATAACTTGAGGCTGAGACAGTTTCCCTGGTATGCATGGGGGTGATGTGACAGACTGATGGGGTTGGTTTTCAGGCGCCATCTGTGCGCTTTCTGCAGAAGACTGGGTGGGAGATAATGTGAACGTGCTGGATCCACTGTCGGCCACCCAATTGACTAATGCCTGTACCTGCTCAGGCCTTACCATCCTTAGAACGGCATTGGGCCCCACCATATATCGCTGTAAATTCTGGCGGCTACTGGGACCTGAGGTAGTTGGTACACTAGGACGTGTGGATGTGGCAGAACGGCCACGTCCTCTCCCAGCACCAGAGGGTCCACTAACACCACCACGACCATGTCCACGTCCGCGTCCCTTACTAGATGTTTTTCTCATTGTTATGGTTCACCACAACAACAAATATATTATTTGGCCCAATGTATTGTATTCAAATTCAGCGGGATATAAATTTGAGGCCTAGTATTTAGGCGCTGGGTGACAGGTATGGGTTTAGTGACAGAATTAGACTTGGAAATACACAGTAGCGGGTGTGTGTGAAGTTATTCTGAATGACCCAATGTGCACCTTGAATATTATATACCCTTTTAGGGATAGATTTCAAATAGCTCTGATATAGCAGAAACCACTAAATTATGAAATTGCTAAATTGGGAATTGTACTTCAACCCAGAACAAAAAATGTGCTTTGACGGACACTAAATAACTTTCCCAGCTACAACAGGACAGCGGTAACGAGAGATTTAGCGGGATATAAATTTGAGGCCTAGTATTTAGGCGCTGGGTGACAGGTATGGGTTTAGTGACAGAATTAGACTTGGAAATACACAGTAGCGGGTGTGTGTGAAGTTATTCTGAATGACCCTATGTGCACCTTCAATATGATCTACCCTTTTAGGGATAGATTTCAAATAGCTCTGATATAGCAGAAACCACTAAATTATGAAATTGCTAAATTGGGAATTGTATTTCAACCCAGAACAAAAAATGTGCTTTGACGGACACTAAATAACTTTCCCAGCTACAACAGGACAGCGGTAACGAGAGATTTAGCAGGATATAAATTTGAGGCCTAGTATTTAGGCGCTGGGTGACAGGTATGGGTTTAGTGACAGAATTAGACTTGGAAATACACAGTAGCGGGTGTGTGTGAAGTTATTCTGAATGACCCAATGTGCACCTTGAATATTATATACCCTTTTAGGGATAGATTTCAAATAGCTCTGATATAGCAGAAACCACTAAATTATGAAATTGCTAAATTGGGAATTGTATTTCAACCCAGAACAAAAAATGTGCTTTGACGGACACTAAATAACTTTCCCAGCTACAACAGGACAGCGGTAACGAGAGATTTAGCAGGATATAAATTTGAGGCCTAGTATTTAGGCGCTGGGTGACAGGTATGGGTTTAGTGACAGAATTAGACTTGGAAATACACAGTAGCGGGTGTGTGTGAAGTTATTCTGAATGACCCAATGTGCACCTTGAATATTATATACCCTTTTAGGGATAGATTTCAAATAGCTCTGATATAGCAGAAACCACTAAATTATGAAATTGCTAAATTGGGAATTGTATTTCAACCCAGAACAAAAAATGTGCTTTGACGGACACTAAATAACTTTCCCAGCTACAACAGGACAGCGGTAACGAGAGATTTAGCAGGATATAAATTTGAGGCCTAGTATTTAGGCGCTGGGTGACAGGTATGGGTTTAGTGACAGAATTAGACTTGGAAATACACAGTAGCGGGTGTGTGTGAAGTTATTCTGAATGACCCAATGTGCACCTTGAATATTATATACCCTTTTAGGGATAGATTTCAAATAGCTCTGATATAGCAGAAACCACTAAATTATGAAATTGCTAAATTGGGAATTGTACTTCAACCCAGAACAAAAAATGTGCTTTGACGGACACTAAATAACTTTCCCAGCTACAACAGGACAGCGGTAACGAGAGATTTAGCAGGATATAAATTTGAGGCCTAGTATTTAGGCGCTGGGTGACAGGTATGGGTTTAGTGACAGAATTAGACTTGGAAATACACAGTAGCGGGTGTGTGTGAAGTTATTCTGAATGACCCAATGTGCACCTTGAATATTATATACCCTTTTAGGGATAGATTTCAAATAGCTCTGATATAGCAGAAACCACTAAATTATGAAATTGCTAAATTGGGAATTGTACTTCAACCCAGAACAAAAAATGTGCTTTGACGGACACTAAATAACTTTCCCAGCTACAACAGGACAGCGGTAACGAGAGATTTAGCAGGATATAAATTTGAGGCCTAGTATTTAGGCGCTGGGTGACAGGTATGGGTTTAGTGACAGAATTAGACTTGAAAATACACAGTAGCGGGTGTGTGTGAAGTTATTCTGAATGACCCAATGTGCACCTTGAATATTATATACCCTTTTAGGGATAGATTTCAAATAGCTCTGATATAGCAGAAACCACTAAATTATGAAATTGCTAAATTGGGAATTGTACTTCAACCCAGAACAAAAAATGTGCTTTGACGGACACTAAATAACTTTCCCAGCTACAACAGGACAGCGGTAACGAGAGATTTAGCGGGATATAAATTTGAGGCCTAGTATTTAGGCGCTGGGTGACCGGTATGGATTTAGTGACAGAATTAGACTGGGATATGGCCAAAAAATAACCACACTATTGCTGGTTAAATGCACTTGGTGACGGGCGCAGCTTGCCCCTGATGTAGTATATGGCCAAAAAATGAACAGACTATTGCTGGTTAAATGCACTTGGTGTCACAGCTTGACCAACCACACTACTGAGGGTTAAATGCACTTGGTGACGGGCGCAGCTTGCCCCTGATGTAGTATATGGCCAAAAAATAAACAGACTATTGCTGGTTAAATGCACTTGGTGTGACAGCTTCACCCTGATGTAGGCTTTAGCCAGAAAACAACCACACCATTGAGGGTTAAATGCACTTGGTGACAGGCGCAGCTTGCCCCTGATTTTGTATATGGCCAAAAAATGAACAGACTATTGCTGGTTAAATGCACTTGGTGTGACAGCTTCACCCTGATGTAGGCTTTAGCCAAAAAACAACCACACCATTGAGGGTTAAATGCACTTGGTGACAGGCGCAGCTTGCCCCTGATTTTGTATATGGCCAAAAAATGAACAGACTATTGCTGGTTAAATGCACTTGGTGTGACAGCTTCACCCTGATGTAGGCTTTAGCCAAAAAACAACCACACCATTGAGGGTTAAATGCACTTGGTGACAGGCGCAGCTTGCCCCTGATTTTGTATATGGCCAAAAAATGAACAGACTATTGCTGGTTAAATGCACTTGGTGTGACAGCTTCACCCTGATGTAGGCTTTAGCCAAAAAACAACCACACCATTGAGGGTTAAATGCACTTGGTGACAGGCGCAGCTTGCCCCTGATTTTGTATATGGCCAAAAAATGAACAGACTATTGCTGGTTAAATGCACTTGGTGTGACAGCTTCACCCTGATGTAGGCTTTAGCCAAAAAACAACCACACCATTGAGGGTTAAATGCACTTGGTCGCAGCTTGTGCTGGCGCACCACAAGACACAAAATGGCCGCCGATCACCCCAGAAAAATGTGACTGACAAACGGTCTGGGCAGCCTAAAAACAGTGAGCAATTGAGGATCAGCAGCTCAATGATCCACAGCTGCAGATCGATCAGTTAATCAAGTCCTTTGGAGGAGTTAATCTGCCTAATCTCGCCCTACTGTCGCAGCCGCAACCTCTCCCTACGCTAATCAGAGCAGAGTGACGGGCGGCGCTATGTGACTCCAGCTTAAATAGAGGCTGGGTCACATGGTGCTCTGGCCAATCACAGCCATGCCAATAGTAGGCATGGCTGTGATGGCCTCTTGGGGCAAGTAGTATGACGCTTGTTGATTGGCTGCTTTGCAGCCTTTCAAAAAGCGCCAAGAAAGCGTCACAAAAGCGCCAAGAAAGCGACGAACACCGAACCCGAACCCGGACTTTTACGAAAATGTCCGGGTTCGGGTCCGTGTCACGGACACCCCAAAATTCGGTACGAACCCGAACTATACAGTTCGAGTTCGCTCATCCCTATCCACAAGATTAAGGCTCTGGAAACCGAAGTAGCTGCAATGTTGGTATTAATTGCGGTTGCCCCTGACTCCCAGGATTTTTTCAACAGGCCGTCTAGCTTCCTATCCATGGGGTCCCTTAGCTGTGACGAATCCTCAAAGGGTATTGAGGTTTTTTTCACGACCTTGGCCACCTGGATATCTACTTTGGGAACCTCGTCCCAGAGGTTAGTGTCCTTTGGGTCAAACCGCAGACGATTTTTAAAATCCCTGGGAATAAAGAGCTTCCTTTCGCCGTCAGCCCATTCCTCTGTGATGAGATCTTTAAGATTTTCATTTATTGGGAAGACTTTCTTTCTCCTGACTTTAAGACCCCCAAACATTTCGTCCTCTACCGAACGAGTCTGATCCTCCTCCTCAATAGCCATGGTCTGTCTAATGGCGGTGAGCAGGGAATCTAAGTCCTCAGACGAAAATAAGTATCTCCTCTGCTCATTCTGATGGAGGGACTCTATGTCGTCATTGTCTGAGACACATAACCCTACTTCCTCTGAGTCAGAGCCTGACTGGATCCTGGCTTTTTTGGAGGAGGGGGGGGAAGGAGGAGGGGGTGTTTGGCTAGAGGTTGCCGCCTGCACCTCCTCTCTTACAATATCCCTTAGATCTGAAAGCAGGGATGTCCGTTCGTCCCTCATAATTTTGGAGATACATTCTGGGCATAGCTGCTTCTTATAGGACTCTAGCAGCTTTGTTTGGCAGGTCGGGCATTTCCTGCCCTTCTTTTTGGGATCCCCATGAGGCCTGTGCCCTGGTTCCTTAGAAGTCTAAGAGAAAAGGGGGGGGGGGTAAGGCCATTAGGGAACTGCTGAGCCAAAGACCTATCCCTGTACAAGGTATGTATGACTACTTACAGGGGCCTGGACGGGGGAGTCTGAGCAAGTTTCAAGCTTGCTGGACGCCTGGACCTCCATGATGCAACCTAGCAGGCTGCCATCTGGCGTCTTAAATAAGATTCAGGTGACTTACCGGTCCGCCCGTCGCCGCCTGACTCCGCCTCCACTTGCTCTTTCCCAGGGGGACTCATTCCAGGGAAGGGTCATCCCCCAGGACATGCGAGACCACCGGATCGGCGTGTCTCCAGCATGCTGCTTGTACCGCCGCGTCGTCCCCAGACCAGCGTCATTACTTCCGGCTTCCGGTCACGTGAGTGCGGCCAGGAACTGACGTCAGAGGAGGCAGGAGCCGAAGCCGAGCCCAGAGCTCCGATGGGGAGAAGCGGCAACAGCGTCCCCGATTCATGCGGCCGGCCAGAGAGAGAATCAGGGACTTAACCAGGGGACTGCTTCCCAGAGTGGTGCTGGTTCGGGGGCCTGCCGAGTCTGAAGAGGAGAGGTAGGAACCCCCCGACCAGACTCGCCCCCGTTCCCTACCTAACTTTCTAGGAGAGAGCTGTCTAACTCCTCCTATCCCTGTTGGGACAGGAAGAACACTGGAGCAAGGGGGTGGGGAGGGGCCCTTTAAACTGTCTCTCTTCCTGTCCCAACAGAAACCAGTAAGGACATCCTCCATGGGTGCTGTCATGGAGGACGTCCTGGAAAAAAAGGATGGTACTCTTAGGCCATGTCTGGACATGTTTGGACTTGGACAAGCCTTCGAACATGGCTGGATGATAGCTATGACTGGGCAGTTAATGTACAAGATTACAGTCTGTTTAGAAAGGATCGTCAACACCGGAGAGGGGGGTATGCCTTTATGTAAA